>NC_092685.1:37576017-37655328 GCF_964275005.1 Diadema setosum | reverse complement strand
CGCGTCATTATCACGTTTTGTTCTTATCTTTTTCTTTTTTTTTTCTTTTTTTTTTTTTTTGGGGGGGGGGGGGGGAAATAAATTTTGGCGCCCTCGTTTGATCCAATCGGCGATTACTTCAGAATGAATGACATTGCACAGCCGCTGCTTCATTTTTGCCTATATATATAAAATGACATGTGTGAACAAGACATTGTCATTTTGTCCGCGTCATCATCACGTTTTGTTCTTATCTTCTCTTTTTTTATATAAATTTTGGCGAGCGAGCTGAAAATTGTAGTATTTCAGCTTACAAAACATGGAATTCTTGTGTGAACACAATAAACATTGTCATTTTGTCCACGTCATCATCATGTTTTCTTTTTATCTGGTTTGTTTTGGTTTTTTGCCCCCCCCCCCCCCCCCCCATTCTCCCTCCTAGTGCCGTCCGGACGAGTTTTTTCTCGTTTTTTCGTTTTTGGCGCCCCCAAGGAGTGGCGCCTGGGGCACGTGCCCCCCCCCCCCCTCTTGTCCCCCCCCCTGCCCTAGATACGCCACTGCGACTCGGCATAATGCATGTTTCTGTCAAAAGACATGACGCCACGCCATATCACGATTACGTGCGAGACGATGAGATTACGATTTGATGGTTGCCGTCGCGTCGCGAAGTGCCAACGTGTCGTCAAGCAACTGTAGCAGAAGAGGCCAGGCTTTCGCAGTACTTTTAGGTGAGATGATGAATTTAAGTTGATCTGTGAATTTTTAGAACTTTTGGCTTGATTATTTCACACCTAAGCAGTTTTTATATTAAGTATGATAGACCGACATTGGGCATCGTTTAAGTTTCATTCTTACGGCCTACCAGAGGCGTAATAGTCCCGTGTACTACGATTTGTGTTTTGTTGTCATATTCAAATGTGTTCTAAGCCCGACCCTACCTGAAGCCGTCCCGTGGCCGTGCGGAGCACGGCGTTTTTACGGCGACTAGGGCTGTGCCATTGCATTTGTTTGACATGTCATGGCTGACTGACAGAATATAGACGCTTCACCCACCCCCCCCCCCCCGTTCGTACTCGCCATACATGTCCTAGCGGAACTTCTACACAACTAAAATATTAGCTTTCTGCTTTAGTTACCGTCGTAACCGGCTGTGGTGGTAATGAGGATGTCGTCATGTAGAATGTATGTAACGTTAGAGGAGAAAGACTCTTGAAATGAGCATAGAGTCCAATCTTGTATCATGAATGCCATATTCTCAGAATCTTATATTCTTAGTTCTTGTTTATTAATATCAAGAAAGTGGTTTCCTTTAATGATTGCCTTTTGGCATGACATTTGTATTTGTGTGCCTCCTGCCTACTGTTTAATCCCTTTCTATTTTTCTGTCCCGCCTCCTGACAGTGAAAAGCGAATTTTAATATTTAGGTGTCTACATAGCGGGCCTACTTGTACTTGTATAATGTAAAAGTGGAAAATTTCTCAGTGTTGAAATTTTTTGCACATTTCATGCAACCAGGAAACTAGTGCAAAAATAGAAACATGCAAATATATTTTGTTTTCCTTTGTTCCAGTAGATCTAGTTTATGTCTTGATCCTGCAGAATTAACAACACGCAAAACTTATCTTACCCCAGCCAATCATGAAAAATTACTTGTGCGAAAATATCCTGTCTTAGTACAGTAAATTTTATTGTAAATTAATTTCTGCTTCAACCCACCCAGTCAGCATATGTGTGGCAGTGTCTGTGTCCCCAGTTGTATAGCCCTGCCCTTTGGAAGCACCAAACCTTTGAAAAGCTTTGGCCTCATCATGTTTGAAATGTATCTTGAAAAAATGCAGAGAAATGGAAAGAACAAAAATTGGTCTAGTAATGTAATATGGTTGGAAATGGACAATTTGACCATTACATTTCATTTATACCTTCATTGTCCCTGCCTGAGAATGAAATTTGTTGCCAACAAACTAAGTAAACAAAAATCATTCTATTTTTTATCACTTAGCTTCACAAAACCAGTTTTAGTTAAGTTATTCTACAATACTTGTACACTTGCCAGTTAGCCAGTGTAGACACTTACAGTGTATGTATTACTGTTGTTGTTGTTTTTTCACAGCATATTAGATTCAGAAAGCAATGGAATCTGCATCATAAAACTAAACAGGGGCCCATTGCATAAAAGTTACAGTTATGGTAACTTTGCACTCCAATGGTAACTACCATGGCCCATGGCAACAATACTCAACAGCCAATCAAAACTAAGAATTCCGTGGAAGTTACCATTGGATGACAAAGTTGCCATAATAGTAACTTTTATGCAACGGGCCCCAGATTTAAGAATTGTTTCCACAAATGGTAACTGGGAAACATAGCCCAAACGCTCAACGCGAAGCATTATATCTGTGTACAAGGAGCGCCCCGGGGTTACACAAATGGCAAAGAGAGCTTTTAGAAAAACCATTTTAGAAGTGTAACATACATAATCTTCTTTAACTCTTAGAACCGTTATTGAAATTACATGATTTAAAATCACCTGGAACAGGAATTTGCAGTCACAAAGGCTAATTTTGTCCATTATGTTTTGGAGACTTTTCAGCAACAAAGTGGAGATATCGCGGAGACATCTCTGTGACTGAGAAGATGGTGCAGAATTAATACCTGAAAAGAGCAGGCACCAATATCTTTGATCTGACCGATTATGCAAACCCAGTCACTTGTTCCCATACAGTCATCCACTGTACTTTGCAGCCTCCACTACTTGTCTGCTGATGTGAGAGGTTTCACCCTTGTAAAATTAATTCTTCCTTTTTCCTTATATAAACCATATATCATGAAAAAGTTCTAGAAGTGAAATACATGGAATGCCGACTGCATATCCAGTGCACTGAGTCCAGCAGAGTCCCCACAGGTGTTGGGTCATCCACAAGTAGGCGTGGTCAAGTTGGCTTGCTCCTCTGCAACAACCCAAAAGACAAGCATTACCCTACAAATATACATATGTAAACTGTATGCAATACAATGCTTTCTCTTGTTAAAACTTTCTTATCTTAAACAAACCAAAGGCATCATTTACCAGGTATGAAAGAAAATTCAGTTCTGCAGGTGGCAGCTCCACAGTATCATACCAACCAATCCATATACTGTATAAGCTGTTATTTTTGCATACAGATATTTTTGTGTATAATTTTTGTGAATGAGGAGGTCTCGAAGATTTTTGGGAGTTGTTGTTTTCACGAATGGAAACCTTGACTATCAGTAGTGTGTTACATGTGTATTAACCTAGTGCCTATAGCGACATTTTTGCATGTTGTTAAATTTGCGGTCCAAGAGTGATTTCGCGAAAATAACAGCTTGTACAGTTTTGGGTCTACTGTACTTGATACTATTGAGTTTTGACCACATTATGTTAGCCAGGTAGCAGCAGATGCAACTTCAACCTCATGATGATTGATGATGAAAAATAATGTTATTGCCTAAATACTTCAGAGAACTGAGAATCAGTCATTTCACATTTATTTTACAGTTACTTCCATAGCTAGGATGACAGCCCATATATCACTGAATAAGCAGCCTGGTGGATTTACAGCAGCTAGAGCTATTATATTTCTAGCTCTGTGTCTCTACCATGTGGATGTTGCTTTTGCGGATGAAGCGGGACCAGGAACAAATTCAGAAAGTTCCTGGACAGACTTCTGGTTGGTGCGCCTGGGCCTGAATGTCCTAGGCTACTTGTCCGTGATTGTTCCAGCCTGGTTGGTGATCCGATACGTCCGCAGCTCCGGCTACCTGGAGAGGGGAGGTGAGGAGGCAGATACAGCTGGTAGGAATTGGTGCAGAAGAGAAGTATAAAAATTTCTGCTGCTTGCTGTGAATCACTTTCAGTTCTGAATTCTGTTGATATGTGTGACACATCTGCACCAGACTTTTCCTGCTGACATACAATGTAGGTATTAAAAAGGAAAACATCTGGCCTTTAACCCTTTGTAACATGTCAAAAATAGCTCATCTCCAGATTCAGATGCCTGATGTTGTAAGCGTGTATAGACATGCACAGGAAAGGAATTTGTGAAACATACCACCGCACAATGCAGCATTTAGTGCATTTAAGTGACAGTGACATTTCATTGAACATCTTATGTTATATACGCATTGCACCAATGTAGCACCACTAACGTTCAGCTGTCTGGACATGTGTTTTATTAACATTTTCATGAGCACATTTTACTTTAGCAATGACTGAAATTAGTCATTCATGTCTGCTTGCTTTAAAAATCTGAAAAAAAAACAACAACATAAATTTGTTCCATTTCAAATACAATTGAACCTGCACAGAGTGACCACTCATGGGCAATGTCAGTTTGCCCTTCATGCATACATGGCTAGTATAGGCAGGTTTATGTCAAAGTAGAGTTCAGCACATAGATTATGATCAATGATAGCCATAATATACACATCCCTTTGAAGTTAATGAGGTGTATAGTACTGATTTATAAATATTTTTTTTTCTCAAAAATGAATAAGTGCAAAGAAAAAAAGTCCCCTGTTTATTGTCTTTTTACTAACACTCAGTTGGACTGGCCATAGAAGTGATTTTTGTGTGACATGCAGAAACTCTTATACTACATGGGAGTGCAGTATGGGAGTGTAATGATCAAAAAACTAATTTCCTTATATAGGTACACAAGGTCATTAACATGGATATATCTTTGTGGAATTTTGTAGCAGCTGCATTAAGCAAGTGACCAGTACAATTTGTATTGAAAAGTTGCCATTAGAACAGATTTGAAAGTACACAGATTTTTTTTTTCATCCAACCATTTAATGCTTCAACAGTATCATCTTGACTTTCTTTTTTTTTTTTTTTTTTTTACATTTGATTAGAAAGCAGTTAACTTCACTTGCAATATTCAATGAACAGTTTCTTGTTTTAGGCTGATTGGTCTGTGATTGGCAGTGTACTATATTGATGCCTTCAGATAATAGCAGCTTGCTATACCAGCAACTTGCAAAATCACTCCAAAGTTTTAGTTTAAATCAGAATGAAAATGCTTTATTAGTGTGCTGTTATCTTTCCTTACTGTGTCCAATTTGATTTAAACATAAAGGTGGCCAAAAGGAGAAATGTGAGGATAATTTTCGAATTCGATGTAATTCCTTTCAGGGTATGGCTGTTGGTTCCGAACTGTTAAATCATGTGTGGCAGGAGCGGACGAACAGAAGGCTTCGTTGGAAGAAGGTGGAACCAAAGGGACTAGTACGGACAAACCCAAGGTTTGTGTCTCCTCTTGCTCCCGTTAGTCATCACCGGATGCATCCTTGTGATGTATTTTTTTATGTGTGGTCATTTGTGTTCCTTACATTTGATGTGTTATACATTCTGTTTTGGGGGTCTATGGTCATGATAGGTTTCTGTTTGTTTGAAGATGCTAGATGATTTTTTTATGTGTGGTCATTTGTGTTCCTTACATTTGATGTGTTATACATTCTGTTTTGGGGGTCTATGGTCATGATAGGTTTCTGTTTGTTTGAAGATGCTAGCAGTCTAGGTGCTACTGATCAAAGAAAACAAACAAAAAATAATAATTTGACTGAGGCAATCTATCCACAAAAACGGTGTCCATATTTTCAATCCAAATGCAATGCAGAAAAGAAATGACGCAAAATTTCATGAAAGTGATGTGGGTACAGTGCACTCCCGTTACAACGAACACGGTCATAACGAAATTTCGTTATAACGAAGTAAACTTCTGGTCCCAAAATTATCACCATTAAAGTCTATGGTACAAAATTCGCTTATAACGAACACGGTTATAGCGAAATTTCCGTTATAACGAAGTCTTTTCCGAGCGCCACAGACAAAGAAAAACAAGAGAAATGTGCTCCATTATAACGAAATGCGAATTGCTTTCGAAAATACGTAGCGGAACAAGCATTTACAGCGTCTCTGCATGGGCGAATGCTTCACATCACTACGTGTTCGCTCCTTGTGTCACGCACAGTTTCTGAAGGGAGCGTTTAATATAGTAACACAATAATCCCAAGGCACATTTTACATAGCTTTCCAGTGTATGCTAAGGATTCAGCAAACAGAATATGATATATATGCATGGTTTCCTTGTTTTCGTTATATATTGTATTGTTCGGTTATAACGAAATTTCGTTATAATGAAAGAAAACTGCCGGTCCCGAGCATTTCGTTATAACGGGAGTGCACTGTATATACTACAACACTATGCTCACATATGAACAATGCTCTGCTTGTGAGTAAGTTTCCTATATCAGAGCATGTGTGAATGCATCACTATGGACGAAAAAAATTGCAGAAATTGTTGGATGCCAAAGATTCTCATTCAATGACTTTTGTCAGCTTTTTTTGCTACACTTGGTACTGTAGACTGTCACAAAAATCATAAATATTGTGGAAGAGATCAGGGTAGTTAAAACATGTGCATAGATACTGTACATTGAATTGGAAAATATGCTCTGCACATAAATGTACTTATTCTCTCCCTCTGTAAATACAGTTAGTGCATACTCTTGAGTTTTAATAAGTTTCTAGTATCTGTTTATTCAAGGGTCGTCACAGCTGGTCAAATTAATCATTCACATGTGCCACCTGCATGAAAAATTTTTTCTAGCTTTCATGCAACTCTCATGTATGCATTGAGCAAATACACTGTATGTTCATATTTTGCTCAAAAGCATATTGGGAGTTGAATGACAATGTTTAATTTGCATCGGTAACACAAGGTCGTTGCTCTTTCTGTTTTAAGTGAGAAAGTAAAAATAATGATTGATATTAGGTAATTGCTTTTCAGTGTTTAATGGGGAAAATGCAACTATGACACATTCTGCTGCATTGTAGAAAGAAGATTTCTCTAGTGGAATGTGTGTGAAAATATCAAAAGAGGAAGACTCACAGGATTAGGATAATAGAAAGAGGTAGTGGAAAGAAAGTCATGTAGAGAGCAGTAAGATATGTGTATAAATTTCAACGGCGTACCACCTTTTTTATGACCTGGTCCACTCTCTGTACATTTCCATGTTAGATGTGCTATTTGATCACCAGGAGGTAACACAAAATACTGGTACAAATTTCTGTAGTCAGTAAATGTACCCAAGTGATATGAGAACTTTTATCTGTCCACCATGAGCTAATCAACCTACTTCTAAAACATTTGATATATTGTATCAATTTTAATGCCAGTGAAACTGGTAATTATATCTTGTTTAAAAATATCTGGATATGCAAAATGTGTTTCATATGTCTGCCTGCATTTTCATTGAAATTTACTACAACTTACGGCAATCAAGAGTAAGAGAAACGTTCACTATCAAAGACATGTTGTAAGGGCTGTGAAATTTTGTCATGATTTGCTGACATACATTGTACTGAAATCAAGCACAATTTCTTGCATTAAAACTGTGTTACTCTCTTATCAGCTTTTGCTTCCTTATTTGTCAATCTGTACATTCTGCATTTTAATGACTGTCAAATTGCCATTAGCTCAAATGTGTCACCAAGAATGCTTTGCTTTTTGCTGAATATAGGCCAACCGTGGCTTTGTGCTGCTGTTCTGTGTGGCGGGTCTCCAGGGTTCATACCTCACGTGGGGAGTTCTGCAGGAACGTATCATGGCACACGAGTACGGCAAGGACGACACCAATCCAGGGGAGAAATTTACAAATTCCCAGTTCCTGGTGTTCATGAATCGCATCCTGGCCTTCATAGCAGCCCTCCTCGTCATGACCTTCACCACACAGCCGCGCCACACGGCACCGCTCTACAAGTATTCCTACTGCTCCCTGTCGAACATCCTCAGTAGTTGGTGTCAGTACGAGGCCCTGAAGTTTGTGACCTTTCCAACGCAGGTCCTGGCCAAGGCTTCCAAGATCATCCCTGTGATGCTGATGGGGAAGGTCATGTCCGGCAAGTCGTACGAGTACTATGAGTACATCACGGCCGGCATGATATCTGTCGGCGTGACAATCTTCCTGTTGTCGCAGGGGGATGATCACAAGGGTTCCACAGTCACCACCGTGTCGGGGGTCATCATCCTCATCGGCTACATGACCTTTGACAGCTTCACCTCCAACTGGCAGGCAGAGCTGTACAAGTCCTACAACATGTCCAGTATACAGATGATGTTTGGCGTCAACCTCTTCTCCTGCCTCTTCACGAGCTGGTCGCTGATCGAGCAGGGCGGGTTCCTCGAAGGGATCGATTTCATGCTCAAGTACAGCACCTTCATGTTCCACGTGGGGCTGCTGTCGCTATGCTCGGCCACTGGGCAGCTGTTCATCTTCTACACCATCTCCCAGTTTGGAGCCGTCATCTTCACCATCATCATGACCACCCGTCAGGCGCTGGCGATCCTCCTCTCCTGCATCATCTATGGCCATCCCCTCAACCTCCAGAGCATCACAGGAGTTATCCTGGTCTTCATTGCACTCTTCCTCCGTGTGTATGCTCGCCAGCGCAAGTCTGGACAGAAGTCGAAACCCAAACCACCACAAGAAGTATCCAGCCCACAGAATAAAACATGACTAGGAAAGCACAGTCGTACCCACCACTTGTAAGATGTGCTATTCTATAGCTTTCAGAAGTGTAGATAACATTTTTCGTGTATGTATATTTTTGCAGTAACTAAGTACTGCCTCAGATATTTCTACTGCTTAGCTCACCATTTTTCAAAAGTCTTTCTGTCTATTATCTGAACTCATTTGCTTGCAAACCTTGAATTCAGATATGTTTAAACCTTACTAAATTATGAAGTTATTCAGTTTATACTTATGGCAAAGTCACGCTTCGCCATTGTTTTCTACTATTTAGTAATACATAATTTTGTTACAAAGTTGATATTCAGGAGTCAAGTATCTTCTCATTTAGAACCAGCATATATAGATACAAATGTACTACAGCTACGCAACATTTGCCTATTAATACTGCTGACATATCCTTTTCAGACTAAACGATTTTCATCAGGTACACCTGTGGATTTCTTTTTTTCAATCTGAAAGTGTCTCCGAGTAACACCGCTGAAATGCCCAGATGGAAATTTGAGCAAAAATTGGCCCTCTGGGCCCCTGGGCAGCTCTTAATGGTGACTCATTTGTGGAGTCTCATGTCTGAAAAGCCCTCTCATTGAAACAGCAGTGATTTCAGGGGTAATTGTGAGTAGTACATGCCTGTGCTGTAGAGCTGATCCTGAACAGAACCAGCTGACATTGCGATTTACATCATGAGTTTCATCAGGCATTATCACCTTTTTGCCCGGAGTATTGGTTGGAGAGCTTATGGCCGACGATGTGCAAAATTATCATGTCCATCGGGAGTTAAACATTAGCAATGGGTGGAGTGGGGATCGACACCAAGAAGTAGGCTTACATCTATTAAATGAAATACACACCTTTAAAGATGACAGTAATTAAATGCATGCTTGCATTGTGTTACACTGTTACCTGGAACTCACTGAAAGAGAAAGATATTAGGCTGAAATGTCGTGGCATCCATATATGCTTTTTTATTTCACATTGGGTGCAATTTGTTTAGATGTTTTCAAATTCGTTGACATTGTGTAAGAAAAGAAAAGTAACATTTTAAACAACCACTAATATGCCGAGGTATACCAATCCAAGCATAGGCTCAAGATTAAACCTTTGATAAGATGTTCATTTATGTTTGGCAGAAATGTATTGCTGTAGTTTAAAAAGGGCGATGAATGGCAGTTATTCTGTTGGAACTCCATCAAAACTGCTTTGTATATAAACTGTTGAGAGTTTAGGTGCTAGAGAGCAAATCAGTGGATCAAATCATCTTCCAAAGCCACTTCACAAAAGTCAACCAGAGATGTCCTGATGCCTCTGTACATATTCATCTTTGTTGTTGGAAACTTTTAGTTCTTTTTTTTTTTGTCAGAAGGAAAGTAATTTCAGTCTATTATTGATATCAAAAGTTGACATTTACAGCAGAGGAGAGTGAAAAAATTATGTTTACTCAAAACAGTATTTTTTTTTTTTTAAGTTGACAAACCTCTGAGCTGTACATGTATACAGTGTATGCACTCTGCTTCAGTACAGGTATAGAATTGTCAGCATTATGTGCTACACATTTGGAAACATTTGTGCAATGCATTGTTATTATTTGTATTATATCTAATGCATTTTTCTAGAGAATGATATTTTGTAGATAACGATGTCACATTTTTGATGTATTCAAAATACAGAATTTGCGAGGTAAACTTCTTCCATTATGTGATAGACTTTGTAGGATGTAACATTTGAGACTCTGATAATGAATCGAGTGTGGTTGGATTCTGAAACTAGCAGTGCAAACATAAAGCAATCTCTCAAATACCAAAAAGGAACAGATAGTTTTAGAAGTCTTCAAAGAACTTTCATAAAAATAGGAACCTTTTAACTTGAAATTTGAATGTGAAAATGAGAAAGCTTTCATATCATTGTTTTCACAGTATCCTTTTTGCTTGCTTGTCATTCACTGGGAAAATCATGACATGTAATCAACCCCGATACCAGGGTTCAAGTTCATGCAAGCCTATTGATAAAAAAAGAAACAGATGTTAGCACTACCATTGACTTGTTGCATAGTGCAAGTAATCTCATGCTGTCACATGCTCATTCAGTCATAACAAAGAAACATGCTATAGAGACAAGTGTTGTATGTATAATGTTCTGATAGGCTGAATTATGCACCCAACACTGGACACAGGCTTTCCATAAACATTTTGTTCTTTGCAGTGGATAGTACAGTATCTACTGATGCTACCGCATCTCACTTGTTCAACGAGCGAGAGCACCTGTCATATTTTCCCAGAATTACTTCATTGAAGTTTTTGCCATGATGTCCTTTTCATGAATGTAGACATTCTTTTCAATAGTATCTCTGTCACTACCTGAATTAATTCACTGAAGTCTCTGTCATAATGTGTAAAAATTCTTATGTTATTGTTTGTTTGGTTCTAGTAGTTGTCGTTTTTTTTAATAAATATATTGTAAAGCAGTGAGAACTGCACTGAGAAAGCACCTTGAAGTCAGTTTGTCTCTTGCATGTGTTGAGGAAAGAATCAGCCACTTCCACAGGAGGACAAACCAAGTTTCTCTTTATTTGCTTCCTGACATCAATGTAGTAAAAGAGACATGACGTAGTCATCAACCAAATAATGTGCGATATTTGATTTGCTTACTTCCTTAGACGAGTACATTTGTCAGCAGGCAAACGGAAGAGGAATTTGTAAGACAGTCTAGGAAGGAATACCAGACATCAAAACTTTTCATAATGTTACAGTTGCACAATGTAACAGTCAAGGCCAGTGAGGTGTGCATTTGTAAATTTATGCAGGTGAAACATTAGGCGCGGTCAGACTGGCAAAAGATCGAGAAGTTTGGGCCATTGGTACGCGCGCAAGAAAGAGTGCGCCATCCGATGGCTAGTGATTGTGACGTAACAATGCACATCTGTACGTGACAATGGCCTCGCGCTTCGGAGGCACAGCCCGCAAACAGATCAAGAAGTTTCGCGGGAAGTTTGCGGTCACACTGGCAAAACTTCGAGATCTTAGAGATTGCGATCTTAAACTTCTTGATCTTTTGCCAAGTCTTACCGCGCCTATTGATATCTTGAATAAGGTCAACATTAAGACAATCTTTTATGTTCCTAACTCGATCACTATTTTTTTTTTTTTTTTTTGGTAAACATGTAAACATGTATTAGCGCACACGTAAAGTGCAAGCACTGCTCAAGACTGCATTCAGCTGATATGAAGGCATTGTGATATCATATTCAAGTGCAGAACATTTGCAAGTATTGTAAGTGTCAAGTGATGTCAAATTCACAAAAACATCAAAACCACCAAATAATTTGCATTTACAGGTTGCCAGATTACGGCAATTATTCATTTATTAATCTTTTTTTTTCTTTTGCAAATTGCAGCATTGAATTAGACACATACACTCTCCTCTTTAAAATTTCTGTGCATATACATAAACACAAGAGCTCTGTTTAATTTTAAAGTTGTTTTTTTTTTTTCCTATTCTGAGAGGCAAAAAAAAAAATGTTCTTTATTTGTGTCATATCTATTGTTTCACTGTATATATATATATAAAACATAACATGAAAATAGTATTTATGGCAAATCCAGGAGTGCTAATCCAAAACTGTACATAATTTACACATTGACATGTATCAACTAATGTATAAGATTCTTTGCAGCAGAAATATGAATGTCATTTTCTATTGTGCTAGGTTTAATAAATTACAAGACACTACAGAATGGAAGAGTACACGTGTACAAAGTATAATCTCATTTTGTTGGTGTTGTTTGTCGCTATATTGAAGGGTAGTGCATTGTACCCTGGAAAAAATTAACATTGAAATTGACATTTATGACTGAAGTGTCTTTGGTCTGTAGAACAATGGTGGGGGTTTGTTTTGTTTTTGTTTTGTTTGTTTTTTTATACAAAGAAACTGTTCAATTCCAAACATCGACTCTTCAAATGACATCAGCCAAGCTTCTGCCCTGTATACAAAGACATATCCTGCCAACTCTGGTGAATTTCTGCGCAGCCCCCAAAATGAGATGCAATATGCAAATGCAAGAAGTCAACCCTCCCACTGAAATATTTAGTCTTTCCAACATAGGTCATATGCTAAAACTACAAATTCTTTCTTTTTGCAAAATTTCTTGCAGTGTGAAATGTTACAAGGCAAGTACTAAATAAAGTACCATCCATGGTCTTACAGACAAGTAATATATTGTATTTATTAAATTTTCCCCCTTTCCCTTTCTACCTTTATCATTGAAAAGTAGAAGGTACAAAACATAAGTATGCAGACTGCACATACGGCTCAGACACTGCAACTGTACTCTATATTAAAGAGGAATATATAGGCTACCAAGCATTTTTGCAGCATTTTTACAACAGCCAACTGCAAACACTTTATATGAACTGGCAAAGTTCAAATAAACAGTAACAGTGACAGAATAAGATACGACACACACAAGTTGATTTTGATTAATGATTAATGCTTTATGAAATATCAAATCAATGTCTTTTTGCTTCCTGACTAAAATAACATGTGTTTATATATATACACATGTACAATGTATATACAAACAGAAAAAAAAAAATCCTAGCATTGCATTGACTTTCTTGGACGGGGTTTACATTCATGCTTGGCAACTACTGCCAAGATTTTCTTGTACCCCTTTACATGCCACATCCCCAACTTTAGATATTCTCCTTGATGAAAAGAAGTGTGTTACATTCACAGAACTTTACAGTACATTATTCACTGATAGTAACAGGTAATTATGATTTGATTTAAATTGGATTAAATGTATGTACATATTGTGAAAGTGTGAACATGATTGTAGAGCAAGATAAAATTCTGCCTTTGGAGGCTAGGTTTTACCTTTTGAATGGATTTAATACAGTGCACTCCCGTTATAACGAACATGCTTATAACGAAATTCCGGTTACATTATTCACTGATAGTAACAGGTAATTATGATTTGATTTAAATTGGATTAAATGTATGTACATATTGTGAAAGTGTGAACATGATTGTAGAGCAAGATAAAATTCTGCCTTTGGAGGCTAGGTTTTACCTTTTGAATGGATTTAATACAGTGCACTCCCGTTATAACGAACATGGTTATAACGAAATTCCGGTTACAACGAAATAAAATTTAGGGCCGCAACATTATCAACTCTATGTATTTTTATTGTTTATTCATTTGGTTATAACGAAATTTCGTTACAACGAAAGAAAACTGCCGGTCCCGAGGACTTCGTTATAACGGGAGTCCATGTAGTTTTAAAGATATTTTGATCATTTAAGCATAGTGATAGTTTTTTACAATAATACCCCATATCATGTTGTTAAAAGTTGACATAAAATTAAGGGGCTTGTATAAAGTAAAAGGACAATACTGAATGAACAAGGTTTCATGTGTCTCAGTGGCACCTGTACATGTCTGGATAACATTCATCAAGGTTTCTACTCTCCAAAGTTGGATCATCGTCTGATAGCACACAGCCAGTTTGTGGGGACTTGGTACGAGAAGCGAGGTGTGCCGTCATCGTAGGGAATGTGCCATGAGGTTGATGTGGACTGAATGACTGTGTCATGGGCAAGGTTTACCTGCACAGAATTAGAAAACACAAAACATCTCTTAAGAGATGGAACATATTCTTTTTTTTTTTTACACTTGGAAGCCCTCCACCTCACACTCTCCCTGCTCAGGAGAAATGTGATGAAGATTGCAACTGGCACTTGGATGGCAAAAAATTGTTTGCAAGGAACAATGCCCCTGTTTTCTCCCTCCTCACCCCCCCCCCCCCCAATCTACAAAGAGAAACAAAGATAATTGTTTGAGTCCTGAAACAACCAACCTCTAAAACCACCACCAAATACAACACCTAGTGCCCCCTCCCCCCACTAAGAAGAATAACAATACATTTATAGCTTATTATAAATCATTTCAGTCAATGGTAAACATTTACCTATATATCTTACACATGTAGTCAATAGTCCCATGCAGAATGCTTGACAGTACAACGTAGTTAGAAAATTTCAGATAGGAAATATGCAGTCCCCCCCCCCCAAAAAAAAAAAAAAAAAAATGATAACGGTTGCACAGAGGGGTGAGTAACCTTTACTGTCGAACAATTTTTGCATCTAGCACCCTTCACGTTGATGCATCATTCAAAGGGAGCACATACATGTAGGTAGGCACTTAAGAGGCGAGAATGCTCTGCGGGAAGTAGTTTCACCAAAGGTCACAGATATTAATTATTCATGAGCTGGCGCAGTGACTGCCGAAGCCTATTGAATATGTATGAGGTGGGAGATTCCCTTTTCCCTGCGTTATAAACGTACACCACCGAGTGTACGTCATGTAAACACATTTCGCTTGCACAGTTGCAACAGTATGTGTATGTGTGTGTGTGTGTGTGTGTGTGTGTGTGTGTGTGTGTGTGTGTGTGTGTGTGTCTGTCTCTCACTCGAGGGCTTTCCATCGACGACTCACCCTTGTTGACATCCCACATACTCAGGTACAAACATGGTTTGATGATGAGTTTGACCATCATTGTGGTAGGTGCTTTTGAAGGGGGGGGGGGGGGGGTTAAGAAGATTTCTTCAGATAAATACTTTTAGTAGTTGTTAATTTTTTTTTTTTTTTGGGGGGGGGGTGAGTGGGTAGAATCAGAATCAGTGGGCTGGATCAGAAAACACAGTAAAGTACACTCAATGAAATCAGTCATTCTTGGAAGTTCTAATTGATACGAAGTTCATCTCGTTAAAAATGATTATCTCGTGTCTTTTGATGTGATTAGACCATTAAAAATGACAATATCTTAGTATCAAGTGCTCTTCTTATGCCTATGCGTTATACACATAAAACGAGGCGACAGTAGAATGTGGTGAGGCGACAGTAGAGTGCGGTTTGGTCATATTGGTGAATTTACCGATGAACTTGAATTTTTAGTATTAATTATTTTTAGTAGAGTGACAAACAAAGCCCCTGGAGCCGAAACTCGTGTCTTTTGATGTGATTAGACCATTAAAAATGACAATATCTTAGTATCAAGTGCTCTTCTAATGCCTATGCGTTATACACATAAAACGAGGCGACAGTAGAGTGTGGTGAGGCGACAGTAGAGTGCGGTTTGGTCATATTGGTGAATTTGCCGATGAACTTGAATTTTTAATATCAATTATTTTTAGTAGAGTGACAAACAAAGCCCCTGGAGCCGAAACTCATGTCTTTTGATGTGATTCGATGCTTGAAAATGACAATATCTTAGTATCAAGTGCTCTTCTACTGCCTATGCGTTATACACAGAAAACGAGGCGACAGTAGAGTGTGGTGAGGCGACAGTAGAGTGCGGTTTTGTCATATTGGTGAATTTACCGATGAACTTGAATTTTTAATATCAATCATTTTTAGTAGATTAACAAACAAGGCCCCTGGAGCCGAAACTCATGTCTTTTGATGTGATTAGACCGTTAAAAATGACAATATCTTAGTATTAATTGCTCTTCTAATGCCTATGCGTTATACACAGAAAACGAGGCGACAGTAGAGTGTGGTGAGGCGACAGTAGAGTGCGGTTTGGTCATATTGATGAATTTACTGATGAACTTGAATTTTTAATATCAATTATTTTTAGTAGATTAACAAACAAGGCCCCTGGAGCCGAAACTCATGTCTTTTGATGTGATTAGACCGTTAAAAATGACAACATCTTAGTATTAATTGCTCTTCTAATGCCTATGCGTTATACACATAAAACGAGGCGACAGTAGAGTGTGGTGAGGCGACAGTAGAGTGTGGTTTGGTCATATTTGTGAATTTACCGATGAACTTGAATTTTTAACATTAATTATTTTTTTAGTAGAGTGACAAACAAAGCCCCTGGAGCCGAAACTCATGTCTTTTGATGTGATTCCATGCTTGAAAATGACAATATCTTAGTATCAAGTGCTCTTCTACTGCCTATGCGTTATACACAGAAAACGAGGCGACAGTAGAGTGTGGTGAGGCGACAGTAGAGTGCGGTTTGGTCATATTGATGAATTTGCCGATGAACTTGAATTTTTGATATCAATTATTTTTAGTAGATTAACAAACAAGGCCCCTGGAGCCGAAACTCATGTCTTTTGATGTGATTCGACACTTGAAAATGACAATATCTTAGTATCAAGTACTCTTCTAATGCCTATGATGCGTTATACACATAAAACGAGGCGGCAGTTTATAGAGTGTGTATGGTGAGGCGACAGTAGAGTGCGGTTTGATCATATTGGTGAATTTACCGATGAACTTGAATTTTCAATATTAATCATTTTTAGTAGATTAACAAACAAGGCCCCTGGAGCCGAAACTTATGTCTTTTGATGTGATTAGACCGTTAAGAATGACAATATCTTAGTATGATAGCTTATGATGCCTATGCGTTATACACATAAAACGAGGCGACAGTAGAGTGTGGTGAGGCGACAGTAGAGTGCGGTTTGGTCATATTGGTGAATTTACCGATGAACTTGAATTTTTAATATCAATTATTTTTAGTAGATTAACAAACAAGGCCCCTGGAGCCGAAACTCATGTCTTTTGATGTGATTCGATGCTTGAAAATGACAATATCTTAGTATCAAGTGCTCTTCTACTGTATATGCGTTATACACAGAAAACGAGGCGACAGTAGAGTGTGGTGAGGCGACAGTAAGAGTGCGGTTTGGTCATATTGGTGAATTTGCCAATGAACTTGAATTTTTAATATCAATTATTTTTAGTAGAGTGACAAACAAAGCCCCTGGAGCCGAAACTCATGTCTTTTGATGTGATTCGATGCTTGAAAATGACAATATCTTAGTCTCAAGTACTCTTCTAATGCCTATGATGCGTTATACACATAAAACGATGCGGCAGTTTATAGAGTGTGTATGGTGAGGCGACAGTAGAGTGCGGTTTGGTCATATTGGTGAATTTACCGATGGACTTGAATTTTCAATATTAATCATTTTTAGTAGATTAACAAACAAGGCCCCTGGAGCCGAAACTTATGTCTTTTGATGTGATTAGACCGTTAAAAATGACAATATCTTAGTATGATACCTATGCGTTATACACATAAAACGAGGCGACAGTAGAGTGTGGTGAGGCGACAGTAGAGTGCGGTTTGGTCATATTGGTGAATTTACCGATGAACTTGAATTCTTAATATCAATCATTTTTAGTAGATTAACAAACAAGGCCCCTGGAGCCGAAACTCATGTCTTTTGATGTGATTAGACCGTTAAAAATGACAATATCTTAGTATTAATTGCTCTTCTAATGCCTATGCGTTATACACAGAAAACGAGGCGACAGTAGAGTGTGGTGAGGCGACAGTAGAGTGCGGTTTGGTCATATTGATGAATTTACTGATGAACTTGAATTTTTAATATCAATTATTTTTAGTAGATTAACAAACAAGGCCCCTGGAGCCGAAACTCATGTCTTTTGATGTGATTAGACCGTTAAAAATGACAACATCTTAGTATTAATTGCTCTTCTAATGCCTATGCGTTATACACATAAAACGAGGCGACAGTAGAGTGTGGTGAGGCGACAGTAGAGTGTGGTTTGGTCATATTTGTGAATTTACCGATGAACTTGAATTTTTAACATTAATTATTTTTTAGTAGAGTGACAAACAAAGCCCCTGGAGCCGAAACTCATGTCTTTTGATGTGATTCCATGCTTGAAAATGACAATATCTTAGTATCAAGTGCTCTTCTACTGTATATGCGTTATACACAGAAAACGAGGCGACAGTAGAGTGTGGCGAGGCGACAGTAAGAGTGCGGTTTGGTCATATTGGTGAATTTGCCAATGAACTTGAATTTTTAATATCAATTATTTTTAGTAGAGTGACAAACAAAGCCCCTGGAGCCGAAACTCATGTCTTTTGATGTGATTCGATGCTTGAAAATGACAATATCTTATAGTATCAAGTGCTCTTCTAATGCCTATGCGTTATACACATAAAACGAGGCGACAGTAGAGTGCGGTTTGGTCATTATTGGTGAATTTATGGATGAACTTGGATTTCTGTCATTGACAATTTTTCGTAGAGTGACAAACAAAGCCCCTGGAGCCGAAACTCTTGTGTTTTGATGTGATTCGACCGTTGAAAATGTCAATTATTACCTTTGTATTCATTGATATACCAATGCCTATGCGTTATATAAAAAGGCGACAGTAGACTTAGGTTCAGTCTGGTGACTAATAAGATTGGATTTACAACAAAATATTCTGCTAATAAAGTGATGAACTAAACACTTGTCTTCTAAACTCTGGTGTTTGGATGTGATTTTAGCATAAAGAAATGACTATCATCTTAGTATGAAATGTTCTTACAATGTCAATGTTTTGTACATAATATACATACACACACACGCACACACTCACACACACACACACATATATACATATATATATATATATATAATTATAACAAGTGAGTGCGTGCGCCGAAGAGGTTGCCCCTCGTTTCGAGCTCTGTTAAATTGTACGATTTAGGGGAGTCACTTTGACGTATGGCTTATCATTTATGTAGTGACGTATTTGGTGAATGAACATGGAAGCAACTGCTGGATCGCTTTTACGAGTTTTGGACGCTGTCTTGAAGATAATATTGTTTGATATTTGTATGTGAAAGTTGCAAGACTGGATGTTTCCAATTTTGTTCCACACATGTTTGTTGTACATGTACTCCCTGTGTTTTTTTTTTTCCCTCTTGTACTACAAAACTAGTATAACTGATTTATGAAAAGATCATTTTTGTTTGTCTAGAAGCCTTTCAGGCTTTACCTCTCCCTTTTATCCTTTTTATCAGACTGCATTTTAAGGTACATTTCTTATACTTCTTATGACGTATATGGTATATGGACATCTTGGTTTCTACAAGCATAATCATATATGAGGATATTATTATGAAAGTGCAATTTTGAATCTATTGTATAATCATACATGTTTATAAATTTTGTTAAAAGTGTTTTTGTAATATGTTGAAAGTAATGAAGTCTGATTGTAATATAGTGTATTTGATAGTTGTTTATGTAATATAGATTTTGATATGATAAATATAGTAATATAGCAATATAGCAATATTTGATGAAATATATCATGTTTTTGGTGTTCAATAATTTCACTGATTTTTTTTTCAACATTTTGGTAATTTCAGCTGGATGGTTGGTAAAAAGTTTTGTAACTGCTGTGCAATAACGTCTCCCCTTTTTTTTACACCCCTGCATATGTATTTTTTTTTTGTTGTTGTTGCTTAGATTAAGGGTTTTTATAAATATTCATAATCCAGTGTTGTAAAGAAAAGTGATAGTATCGAGTAGTTTGGGGTTTTTTTCTCTGTTGTTGTACTGTATATGTATGTTATTTCTTGTTGATTTAGATTGATAAATGTGTGATTTTATGTATAATTTCTCAATATGTTTATTGTACACACCTTATAATTTGTTAAGTACTGTGATTTTTGTCTATATATATGTACTCTGTAAACTGAATGTACTTCAGCCTCTGGGCTGCCAATTTCAGGAACAATAAACCTCATCAATATATAAAAGCTGAATCATATCACAAATATGATTCAGATTTTTTTTTTTTTCAAAACTAATACATTGAGAAAAAATTGAAGATGCACTGCTTTCGAAGTGGATTCTGTTCTATGCACACTCATCGATGGTTTGCAGTCAAACCTTCACACTACTTGTGTTACTGATTTCTTTCTGTGCAAAAAATGGCTGAAGGGAAAATCCAGTCGAAATATAAGTTAGTCCCAGCATAAAGAGTGCAAAATTATGTGTATAACAGTAAAATTTTGATCAAACCGGAAGAAAAAGAATGAAGTTGTGACATTTTGAAGTTTCGCTAATTTATCAGGAAAGAGTTCTTGAACAGTCAATTATTATGAATATACAAATGGCAAAATGAGCATGTCTTCCCCTCACAACTTGCTGTAAATATGGACAAATTTCCCGTTTAAAACGCATTCATGCCCAAGGCTCAAATCCTGATATACCTATCTGATAACTATTCCGAAGTTATTCAACACGGAATAACATCATGTTTCAGATTTCACTGACAGAACCACTGAATTTTCATATTTTTCTTTGTACACAATCAATAGAAAAGTGGGAGGTTGTAACATGGTTATGTAACTAATTTACATATTAATATCCACTGTACAAGAACTGTTTTGCAGAAATTAGCAAAACCTCAACATTTCATAACTTCTTAATTTTTCATCAGTTTTCAGTCAAATTTCTACTGTTGAACTTGTAAATCTTTACTTTTTTTTTTAATTAAACTACTTACTTTTGGAATGGATCCTGAAATCCCTACAGGAACTCTCATACAATAGAATGCAAACACAAGAGCAAGGTTTCAACTGTTTCTTATACCAGGCCTCAGACTTCTGTATTTGTGAAAAAGTAGCTAAAATGTTACCTGTACACAAGTTTTTGCTTGTCACAGAGAAGTGTTACACAACTTAACTTCACAATAATAACATGAAACATATTTCCTCTGAACTGTCTACTAGCTGGAGACAAATATCAAGTTGCAAGACCTTGTTGATTTTGCACCATAATGTACTCTGACAATAGCAGTGTACTGTCTGTTACTCATAAGAATCTGACCTGCACAACTTTGCGGAATGTAAGCATGTTATAAACAAACTGGTGATGCATTTGTGCCACTCTTAATACTTTGTGGCCCACATTGATGCATTGGAAAAAACAATAACTGAAATCATGTTACTGTGTACATCACTTTGGCTTAATTATCTTTAAAAAGGTGGCACTCTTACCATGGTAGTATACTGTTTGCTACTCATAAGAATCTGACCTATACTGCACAACTTTGCAGAATATAAGCATGTTATAAACAAAACTAATGGTGATGCACTTGTGCCACTCTTAATGCTTTGTGGCCTATGTTGACACACCATTCCTGCTCTCAAACTTTTGCACTGGAAAAAAAAAATCAATAACTGAAATCATGTTCTGGGTACATGTCTTTGGCTTGTCATAAAGAGGTCTTACACAACCTAACTTCAAAATAATCACATGAAACATATTTCCTCTGAATTGTCTACTACCTGGAGACAAAATAAATGTCAAGTTGCAAGACCTTGTTCAATTTGCACCATAATAAACTCTTACCATGGCAGCATACTGTCTGTTACTCATAAGAATCTGGCCTATACTGCACAACTTTGCAGAATGTAAGCATGTTATAAACAAACTGGTGATGCACTTGTGCCACTCTTAATGCTTTGTGGCCAAAGTTTACAAACCATTCTTGCTCTTATCCTTTTGCATTGGAAAAAACAATAACTGAAATCATGTTACTGTTTATATGCTTTTGGCTTGTCATAAAGAAGTCTTACACATCTTATCTTCGAAATAATCACATGAAACTTATTTCCTCGGAATTGTCTACTAGCTCAGAAGACAAATATCAAGTTGCAAGACCTTGTTGATTTTGCACCATAATATACTCTTACCAGGGTAGCATACTATCTGCTATACTCATAAGAACCTGACCTATACTGCACAACTTTGCAGAATGTAAGCATGTTATAAACAAACTGGTGATGCACTTGTGCCACTCTTAATGCTTTATGGCCCATGGTGACGCATCATTCCTACTCTCATACTTTTGCATTTGAAAAAAAAAAAAATCTGACATTAAATCTACATAACAGCAAAGCTAGCACTCCTCTATGACTTTGAGCTGCTACAGTTTTAGGATAAATTAATTGGTGCTATAGTTGAAGAGTGCATAGTTGTAATTCTTTCAAGTGGGATTTCTGAAAAATGTGATAGCATGCAAGCACATGTGGCAGTAAAAACAAGGGGAATCAGACTTTTAAACATAATTCAAGCACATTGACACAGACATTTTGTGGTGCCAGTTTTTGGGGTCATATGGCTCAAAGGTAATACGAGTACACCACAGTATTTTGAGTTTTTACATTTTACATTTTACATGCCATATGGAAATTTTGACAGAGTACGCAAAAGACACCGATCAGGACAATGACAGCTATGATGGAAAAATGATTACTATGTATCGTTTGTGCTACATGGGCAAGAGAAATACCCAGTTCTTAAAAAAAAAAAAAAAAAAAAAATTAGTAGTGCCCAGAAAGCCATTTCTTACACTCATAAACAATATGGCCACCAAATAATACTTCTTTTTAATCTTCATGAATAGTTACCAACAATTATTTTAAAGAATTGAAAATTGCAAGGCAAAAGTGATTCTATCCCATGATGAGAAGGCCTGTACATTCAGTGTAGACAAACTGTTCATGGAGTGTTGATGGAAGTTTAAAGAATATAAGGTATACAAAGTCAATGAATGAATAAGTGAATAAAACATATGAAATTATTTGTTTGTAAGTAAGGGTAATTGAGAGGGTAAACTACTGATGTAATTTAAGATTTTATAAGGTTTTAATTATGTTCATTAACTGGACGAATGAATCTACAACTTCTAAAAGATTTCACGAAACCAAGTAACAGCATGATTCATACTTATCTTATCTCATTTGTGTACTGGATCTCCATGCTTTTTTACTTATTTTGTTTTCATTATTTTGTCTAATATTATATTTGACTTAAATACTGTTCCAGGTGCTCCTTAGTAACAATAAAGGGTTACAAGAAAATATCTGATTACATGTTTCTCACAAGCATGTTGCAGCCAAATATGCAAATTAGCAACTTCCAAAAGGAATGTCCTAAATGGTATATGTGTACATTTTTAGAACAGGCGTATGTGCTTGCAAAGCATTTAGTGATAGTTTGATGAAAATCATCTATGCTTTTATAACAAATGCATTTGCATTTACTGTTTTGTATAATGGGGACTTGGGCGAGGGGGTAAGCTTGGGCACATAATAAACATTTATATGTAAAATTTTCACTTAGACATTAGGGCCATGTCTCCTTTATCAATTCCATTGCATTTAAGGGAAGTATGAGTATGAACAACTGTATAAAGGCATGTACAAATGCATTTATGTATCAGGATAAAGTCTCTATCAATCACATTAAACATTCACTGAAAATAAAAGGATCTTGATATACAGCCAGGAAGACATTTACTGGCATGTGCCTATAGGTACACAGGTATTTTTCCATGATATACTACATATTTCCTATAATTGCTGTAGGCAGGTAGGGTTGGAGAAGATGTATTTCTAAAATTGCAATTTATGCTGAATCAGCCGCCATTTTGTATACACAATTTTCAGGGTCAAGATCACAAATTTTGCTTAGGAACCAGATTTTTATGATTTTGTATACTAATTTTGGGCAGAAGAGACTGTTTCCCCAAGTTATCTTTACAAGATTGAAATGTCACTATGACCTTCGTTAACGCAAGCCTTTTTCAAGAAATCCCACTTGGTAAAATAATGCATTATATACTTGCAGAACTGATGTCTCCACCCAGCATGATTATGTGACATAATAATTATGTGACCATGCATCACAAAACCAACAAAGCGTTGTCAGACATGGATTATTAGTTAACCCTTTGTGTGCAACGTTTATTTCCAGTCCATTGGTTTGTGTGTGAAATTTGTGCACATTTTACTCATTGGCTTATAAAGAGTTAAGGGTAGATTCTTAAAGAGGGGACTCTAAGCTTTAAAATGATGTATAACTCAATTGAAATGGACTCCCCTTACCTATCTAAATACTAGAAAGAAAGCACATACTCTGGATAAGTGTGAATTGAGAAAATAGGCTCTTAAGTAGAGGGTCTATTCAAGCACTTAATCTTTACCAATATACGTGCTAGCTGTGTAATGAAACGGACAAAACATAGGATGTAAACCACTGGACCAACAACAATGAAGGGATTATCAGATTAAGCTGAAATTGAACATGCTTTTTTAACATATTCTGTGCATGTTTAATGCCAACTTTCTAATCAGTAGACTTATCCTTTCAAAAGTTATTAGACTTTAAGTGAAGAGTGTGTAAATAATTTCAAGAAATGAAAAGGGGACATACCTGATCGTTCTACTCTTCCTCCAAAAAGGGTTGAAGAAAAACTGCTGAAAACACAATTTCACATTCATGTTATGATCCCAAACTAAAGAATTATGTAGAAGGATAGCTCTTTCAGAAAATATGAAACACTGAAAATTGACTCAGTTGACCCATTTCCCCTTTCAAGAGTCCTCACGTAAAATCAAGGGTGTGACTTTTTTGTTTTTGTTTTGTGATGCACGGTCACATTAATATGGAAGATGGTCCTCTATATTCACCTACTCATACTGTGCCTTACACACAGGGCATATAAAGTCACCCTTTGGAGGTCTGCAGATGTCAACACATACGAGGTGACACCACCTCCCACACACCTCACAACAAACCCAGCCTGCTGGCAGAGGGGGCTTGCTGCACTCCACAGCATCACAGAATCGTCTTTGCTTGGGTGGTTTCACTGCTGCTGCCAGTAATGCCCTCAGTACATATCCCCTCATTTTTCTTGCATGTACCTGACCAAGGCTGGCTGGATTCACACCTCTGGTGATCGTTAACGCGTTCTAAAGACAAATGATAATAATAATGATAATAATTAATGAATATAAATATGTATGTATGTTTGTTTGTGTGTATAAATTAATGCTATTTTTTCGGTATAGGGGGAATTTTATTAAAAAAAAAAACATTTTAACGAAACAGTTGATCCCATATAGTTGATAAATGAAAACTAGCACCTAACTAAACTTTATTTTGTAACTAAAGAATATTATTTCCTTTGTTTAATAGGATTAATGTTGCATCACAATTTTTTTTGTACATTAACAATTGCCCTTAGTGCATTAAAATGCGCTAAGTTGAATTATATATCAAATCCATGTTGCAAAATATAGGGTGCATTGGAAGAACTCTCCTTTAGTGCGATATTCTCTGCTGCCTTCTTCGTTTCATTTCGCGCACTAAATAAACAAGCTTGAAAACGTTATTAAAAGGGGAATTGAATATTTCGTCGTAAGGACGAATTCCCCTTAGGATACCTCGTTTTCACACGAAAATTCCCCCTTGAGCCCAAATTACACATACATATATATATAGAGAGAGAGATATATACACACAAGATACACGTATATACGTACATTCATTAACATATTATGTGAATAAAGAAATACGTAATCAAACACTATTACATCTAATTAGGAAATACAAACATATCCCTACAAAAGAGAACATGAGTTAGCACAATTTATATTATGCTATACATCTCCTATGAAAACATCCACACACAAATGTCATGCTCTAAAGGTCTTGTCTCTTGAGTATGTTGTTGAATGCAAAACCATATTGCTCATTCCAAGTGTCAGTTTCTACAATTCCCATACTTCCACATAGAATCTCAACTCATTACGTCAGGAGGTTGGCTCAACAAATGTGATAATATCAAAAAGCAAACTTGGAACATCAACATGCTGATACATGTAAAATTCAGATTCAAGTGTATGAAATCTATATGTGATTGTCTTATTATAGTCAACTTGATAAGATAACAACATGAAATTATCAAGCTCTTCTACCTAATTTTAAACGGGCCCTGAAATCCAAATGCATGTTGATTTGTGTTGATTTATGTACCCTCAACATTACTTTTGCGGTGAAACAAGCATCTAGAAACATTCCATATATTTCTAACGATTTTTTCTTCTATTTTTCTTCAGATTACTTGGGAACGCCCACCTTCCCCTCGACTCAGCATAGCTTGCATGTTCCCTCTTTTGTTAGTCACATTAATATGACAGAAACATGCAAGTTATGCTGAGTCTAGAGGAAGGTGCATTCCGATGTCTTTTGTTAAACATTTCAGTACTTTAGCAATGATTGACAGATGAGGTCATCTCAAGAATATTAATATTGATTAGTTTGGAAGGATTTTTGGTGGGCGTTCCCAAGTAATCTGAAGAAAAATAGAAGAAAAAATTGTTAAAAATATATGAAATGTTTCTAGATGTTCGTTTCACCGCAAAAGTGATGTTGAGGGTATCATAAATCAACACAAATCAACATGCATTTGGATTTCAGGGCCTTTTTAAAGGACCATTAACAAAGCTGTTGTAAGTAAAAGATGAAGTGGATCTGTAACTCACCAATATGACCAAACCGCACTCTACTGTCGCCTCACCACACTCTACTGTCGCCTCGTTTTATGTGTATAACGCATAGGCTTTAGAAGAGCAATTAATACTAAGATATTGTCATTTTTAACGGTCTAATCACATCTAAAGACATGAGTTTCGGCTCCAGGGGCCTTGTTTGTTAATCTACTAAAAATAATTGATATAAAAAATTCAAGTTCATCGGTAAATTCACCAATATGACCAAACCACACTCTACTGTCGCCTCACCACACTCTACTGTCGCCTCACCACACTCTACTGTCGCCTCGTTTTATGTGTATAACGCATAGGCATTAGAAGAGCACTTGATACTAAGATATTGTCATTTTTAATGGTCTAATCACATCAAAAGACACGAGTTTCGGCTCCAGGGGCTTTGTTTGTCACTCTACTAAAAATAATTGATATAAAAAATTCAAGTTCATCGGTAAATTCACCAATATGACCAAACCGCACTCTACTGTCGCCTCACCACACTCTACTGTCGCCTCGTTTTATCTGTATTACGCATAGGCATTAGAAGAGCACTAAAATACTAAGATATTGTCATTTTCAAGTGTCGAATCACATCAAAAGACACCAATATGACCAAACCGCACTCTACTGTCGCCTCACCACACTCTACTGTCGCCTCCTTTTATGTGTATAACGCATAGGCTTTAGAAGAGCAATTAATACTAAGATATTGTCATTTTTAACGGTCTAATCACATCTAAAGACATGAGTTTCGGCTCCAGGGGCCTTGTTTGTTAATCTACTAAAAATAATTGATATAAAAAATTCAAGTTCATCGGTAAATTCACCAATATGACCAAACCACACTCTACTGTCGCCTCACCACACTCTACTGTCGCCTCGTTTTATGTGTATAACGCATAGGCATTAGAAGAGCACTTGATACTAAGATATTGTCATTTTTAATGGTCTAATCACATCAAAAGACACGAGTTTCGGCTCCAGGGGCTTTGTTTGTCACTCTACTAAAAATAATTGATATAAAAAATTCAAGTTCATCGGTAAATTCACCAATATGACCAAACCGCACTCTACTGTCGCCTCACCACACTCTACTGTCGCCTCGTTTTATCTGTATTACGCATAGGCATTAGAAGAGCACTAAAATACTAAGATATTGTCATTTTCAAGTGTCGAATCACATCAAAAGACACCAATATGACCAAACCGCACTCTACTGTCGCCTCACCACACTCTACTGTCGCCTCGTTTTATGTGTATAACGCATAGGCTTTAGAAGAGCAATTAATACTAAGATATTGTCATTTTTAACGGTCTAATCACATCTAAAGACATGAGTTTCGGCTCCAGGGGCCTTGTTTGTTAATCTACTAAAAATAATTGATATAAAAAATTCAAGTTCATCGGTAAATTCACCAATATGACCAAACCACACTCTACTGTCGCCTCACCACACTCTACTGTCGCCTC
This sequence comes from Diadema setosum, assembly GCF_964275005.1. Lineage (NCBI taxonomy): Eukaryota > Metazoa > Echinodermata > Echinoidea > Diadematoida > Diadematidae > Diadema > Diadema setosum. The sequence continues at coordinate 37,627,145 of NC_092685.1, read as the reverse complement.
GTTTTATGTGTATAACGCATAGGCATTAGAAGAGCAATTAATACTAAGATGTTGTCATTTTTAACGGTCTAATCACATCAAAAGACATGAGTTTCGGCTCCAGGGGCCTTGTTTGTTAATCTACTAAAAATAATTGATATTAAAAATTCAAGTTCATCAGTAAATTCATCAATATGACCAAACCGCACTCTACTGTCGCCTCACCACACTCTACTGTCGCCTCGTTTTATGTGTATAACGCATAGGTATTAGAAGAGCACTTGATACTAAGATATTGTCATTTTTAATGGTCTAATCACATCAAAAGACACGAGTTTCGGCTCCAGGGGCTTTGTTTGTCACTCTACTAAAAATAATTGATATAAAAAATTCAAGTTCATCGGTAAATTCACCAATATGACCAAACCGCACTCTACTGTCGCCTCACCACACTCTACTGTCGCCTCGTTTTATGTGTATAACGCATAGGCATTAGAAGAGCACTTGATACTAAGATATTGTCATTTTCAAGCGTCGAATCACATCAAAAGACATGAGTTTCGGCTCCAGGGGCTTTGTTTGTCACTCTACTAAAAAATAATTAATGTCAAAAATTCAAGTTCATCGGTAAATTCACCAATATGACCAAACCGCACTCTACTGTCGCCTCACCACACTCTACTGTCGCCTCGTTTTATGTGTAAGTAACGCATAGGCTTTAGAAGAGCAATTAATACTAAGATATTGTCATTTTTAACGGTCTAATCACATCTAAAGACATGAGTTTCGGCTCCAGGGGCCTTGTTTGTTAATCTACTAAAAATAATTGATATAAAAAAATTCAAGTTCATCGGTAAATTCACCAATATGACCAAACCGCACTCTACTGTCGCCTCACCACACTCTACTGTCGCCTCGTTTTATGTGTATAACGCATAGGTATTAGAAGAGCACTTGATACTAAGATATTGTCATTTTTAATGGTCTAATCACATCAAAAGACACGAGTTTCGGCTCCAGGGGCTTTGTTTGTCACTCTACTAAAAAAATTGATATAAAAAATTCAAGTTCATCGGTAAATTCACCAATATGACCAAACCGCACTCTACTGTCGCCTCGTTGTATGTGTATAACGCATAGGGATTAGAAGAGCACTTGATACTAAGATATTGTCATTTTCAAGCGTCGAATCACATCAAAAGACATGAGTTTCGGCTCCAGGGGCTTTGTTTGTCACTCTACTAAAAAATAATTAATGTCAAAAATTCAAGTTCATCGGTAAATTCACCAATATGACCAAACCGCACTCTACTGTCGCCTCACCACACTCTACTGTCGCCTCGTTTTATGTGTAAGTAACGCATAGGCTTTAGAAGAGCAATTAATACTAAGATATTGTCATTTTTAACGGTCTAATCACATCTAAAGACATGAGTTTCGGCTCCAGGGGCCTTGTTTGTTAATCTACTAAAAATAATTGATATAAAAAAATTCAAGTTCATCGGTAAATTCACCAATATGACCAAACCGCACTCTACTGTCGCCTCACCACACTCTACTGTCGCCTCGTTTTATGTGTATAACGCATAGGCATTAGAAGAGCACTTGATACTAAGATATTGTCATTTTCAAGCGTCGAATCACATCAAAAGACATGAGTTTCGGCTCCAGGGGCTTTGTTTGTCACTCTACTAAAAAATAATTAATGTCAAAAATTCAAGTTCATCGGTAAATTCACCAATATGACCAAACCGCACTCTACTGTTGCCTCACCACACTCTACTGTCGCCTCGTTTTATGTGTATAACGCATAGGCATTAGAAGAGCACTTGATACTAAGATATTGTCATTTTTAATGGTCTAATCACATCAAAAGACACGAGTTTCGGCTCCAGGGGCTTTGTTTGTCACTCTACTAAAAATAATTGATATTAAAAATTCAAGTTCATCAGTAAATTCATCAATATGACCAAACCGCACTCTACTGTCGCCTCACCACACTCTACTGTCGCCTCGTTTTATGTGTATAACGCATAGGCATTAGAAGAGCACTTGATACTAAGATATTGTCATTTTTAATGGTCTAATCACATCAAAAGACACGAGTTTCGGCTCCAGGGGCTTTGTTTGTCACTCTACTAAAAATAATTGATATAAAAAATTCAAGTTCATCGGTAAATTCACCAATATGACCAAACCGCACTCTACTGTCGCCTCACCACACTCTACTGTCGCCTCGTTTTATGTGTATAACGCATAGGCATTAGAAGAGCACTTGATACTAAGATATTGTCATTTTCAAGCGTCGAATCACATCAAAAGACATGAGTTTCGGCTCCAGGGGCTTTGTTTGTCACTCTACTAAAAAATAATTAATGTCAAAAATTCAAGTTCATCGGTAAATTCACCAATATGACCAAACCGCACTCTACTGTCGCCTCACCACACTCTACTGTCGCCTCGTTTTATGTGTAAGTAACGCATAGGCTTTAGAAGAGCAATTAATACTAAGATATTGTCATTTTTAACGGTCTAATCACATCTAAAGACATGAGTTTCGGCTCCAGGGGCCTTGTTTGTTAATCTACTAAAAATAATTGATATAAAAAAATTCAAGTTCATCGGTAAATTCACCAATATGACCAAACCGCACTCTACTGTCGCCTCACCACACTCTACTGTCGCCTCGTTTTATGTGTATAACGCATAGGTATTAGAAGAGCACTTGATACTAAGATATTGTCATTTTTAATGGTCTAATCACATCAAAAGACACGAGTTTCGGCTCCAGGGGCTTTGTTTGTCACTCTACTAAAAAAATTGATATAAAAAATTCAAGTTCATCGGTAAATTCACCAATATGACCAAACCGCACTCTACTGTCGCCTCGTTGTATGTGTATAACGCATAGGCATTAGAAGAGCACTTGATACTAAGATATTGTCATTTTCAAGCGTCGAATCACATCAAAAGACATGAGTTTCGGCTCCAGGGGCTTTGTTTGTCACTCTACTAAAAAATAATTAATGTCAAAAATTCAAGTTCATCGGTAAATTCACCAATATGACCAAACCGCACTCTACTGTCGCCTCACCACACTCTACTGTCGCCTCGTTTTATGTGTAAGTAACGCATAGGCTTTAGAAGAGCAATTAATACTAAGATATTGTCATTTTTAACGGTCTAATCACATCTAAAGACATGAGTTTCGGCTCCAGGGGCCTTGTTTGTTAATCTACTAAAAATAATTGATATAAAAAAATTCAAGTTCATCGGTAAATTCACCAATATGACCAAACCGCACTCTACTGTCGCCTCACCACACTCTACTGTCGCCTCGTTTTATGTGTATAACGCATAGGTATTAGAAGAGCACTTGATACTAAGATATTGTCATTTTTAATGGTCTAATCACATCAAAAGACACGAGTTTCGGCTCCAGGGGCTTTGTTTGTCACTCTACTAAAAAAATTGATATAAAAAATTCAAGTTCATCGGTAAATTCACCAATATGACCAAACCGCACTCTACTGTCGCCTCGTTGTATGTGTATAACGCATAGGCATTAGAAGAGCACTTGATACTAAGATATTGTCATTTTCAAGCGTCGAATCACATCAAAAGACATGAGTTTCGGCTCCAGGGGCTTTGTTTGTCACTCTACTAAAAAATAATTAATGTCAAAAATTCAAGTTCATCGGTAAATTCACCAATATGACCAAACCGCACTCTACTGTTGCCTCACCACACTCTACTGTCGCCTCGTTTTATGTGTATAACGCATAGGCATTAGAAGAGCACTTGATACTAAGATATTGTCATTTTTAATGGTCTAATCACATCAAAAGACACGAGTTTCGGCTCCAGGGGCTTTGTTTGTCACTCTACTAAAAATAATTGATATAAAAAATTCAAGTTCATCGGTAAATTCACCAATATGACCAAACCGCACTCTACTGTCGCCTCACCACACTCTACTGTCGCCTCGTTTTATGTGTATAACGCATAGGTATTAGAAGAGCACTTGATACTAAGATATTGTCATTTTTAATGGTCTAATCACATCAAAAGACACGAGTTTCGGCTCCAGGGGCTTTGTTTGTCACTCTACTAAAAATAATTGATATAAAAAATTCAAGTTCATCGGTAAATTCACCAATATGACCAAACCGCACTCTACTGTCGCCTCACCACACTCTACTGTCGCCTCGTTTTATGTGTATAACGCATAGGCATTAGAAGAGCACTTGATACTAAGATATTGTCATTTTCAAGCGTCGAATCACATCAAAAGACATGAGTTTCGGCTCCAGGGGCTTTGTTTGTCACTCTACTAAAAAATAATTAATGTCAAAAATTCAAGTTCATCGGTAAATTCACCAATATGACCAAACCGCACTCTACTGTCGCCTCACCACACTCTACTGTCGCCTCGTTTTATGTGTAAGTAACGCATAGGCTTTAGAAGAGCAATTAATACTAAGATATTGTCATTTTTAACGGTCTAATCACATCTAAAGACATGAGTTTCGGCTCCAGGGGCCTTGTTTGTTAATCTACTAAAAATAATTGATATAAAAAAATTCAAGTTCATCGGTAAATTCACCAATATGACCAAACCGCACTCTACTGTCGCCTCACCACACTCTACTGTCGCCTCGTTTTATGTGTATAACGCATAGGTATTAGAAGAGCACTTGATACTAAGATATTGTCATTTTTAATGGTCTAATCACATCAAAAGACACGAGTTTCGGCTCCAGGGGCTTTGTTTGTCACTCTACTAAAAAAATTGATATAAAAAATTCAAGTTCATCGGTAAATTCACCAATATGACCAAACCGCACTCTACTGTCGCCTCGTTGTATGTGTATAACGCATAGGCATTAGAAGAGCACTTGATACTAAGATATTGTCATTTTCAAGCGTCGAATCACATCAAAAGACATGAGTTTCGGCTCCAGGGGCTTTGTTTGTCACTCTACTAAAAAATAATTAATGTCAAAAATTCAAGTTCATCGGTAAATTCACCAATATGACCAAACCGCACTCTACTGTTGCCTCACCACACTCTACTGTCGCCTCGTTTTATGTGTATAACGCATAGGCATTAGAAGAGCACTTGATACTAAGATATTGTCATTTTTAACGGTCTAATCACATCAAAAGACACGAGTTTCGGTTCCAGGGGCTTTGTTTGTCACTCTACTAAAAAATAATTAATGTTAAATATTCAAGTTCATCGGTAAACTCACCAATATGACCAAACCGCACTCTACTGTCGCCTCACCACACTCTACTGTCGCCTCGTTTTATGTGTATAACGCATAGGCATTAGGAGAGCAATTAATACGATGATAGTCATTTTTAACGGTCGATTGAGATGAACTTCGTATCAATTAGAACTTCCAAGAATGACTGATTTCATTGAGTGTACTTTACTGTGTTTTCTGATCTAGCCCATTCTACCCACCCACCCTCCCCCCCCCCAAAAAAAAACAACTACTAAAAGTATTTATCTGAAGAAATCTTCTCACCCCCCCCCCCCTTCAAACGCACCTACCACAATGATGATCAAACTCATCATCAAACCATGTTTGTACAGAGTCTGTGGGATGTCAACAAGGGTGAGTCGTCGATGGAAAGCCCTCGAGTGAGTGACAGACAGACAGACAGACAGACACACACACACACACACACACACACACACACACACACACACACACACACACACACACACACACACACACACATACTGTTGCAACTTTGCAAGCGAAATGTGTTTACACGACGTACACTCGGTGGTGTACGTTTATAACGCAGGGAAAAGGGAATCTTCCACCTCATACATATTCAATAAGGCTTCGGCAGTCACTGCGCCAGCTCATGAATAATTAATAATCTGTGACCTTTGGTGAAACTACTTCCCGCAAAGCATTCTCGCCTCATAAGTGCCTACCATACATGTAGCTCACCTCAAAGATGGCCTTTCCTCCTTTAAAGTCCACTGGCTTCAGCTGCTGGGACCGCTGCCACTTGATGAAAGCCAGATTGGCTCCAGAGCTGAGGAGTGCCTTGTGGTCCCGTAGGAGGTCCCTAGTAACATAGCGTGCACCCCTCCCGCTGTGCAGTGTAGCATAGAGCATGAAGGGATCATCTTCTGACCTGCATGAACACCAATCAAAAATTCAATTAGGCATCTATAAATTAAAAGTATTCAAGTCTCCTAGAGCTCTGAAATGGGTCTGCTTCCAAAATGAGATTAATAAAACAAATTGCACAATGAGTGACTGACAGCATACTTGATTCATTGTATGTGAAGCTGTTTGAATGAGAAGGAGCAGATTCAGCTAACTATATAGCTATCGTAGAGTTGTTTTTTCGGGAATATTTGTCTACATTCGCCAGCATCTTTTAAAAGCTATTATTTTCCAACATCCATTACTCCCACTAATCACTTTTTTTTTTCACAAAAATCTGCTTCAACAATTTTTCTATAAGTTTAGGTCACTCTAAAAACTTACGTCCTTTAGCAACCTAACAACTTTATATGTGCAGTATGCTATACTGTACAAAATTTAATGCATTCATGATATTATTTGTGTCTATGATTAAGAAAAAACACTGGTATAACACACACATACAAACACAGACACTGTACATCGTATGCGACAAAAGTGGAATTGAACTGATCATCAGCAGGCTTGTTTATTTTTACACAGGAGAAGAGATGAGACCTATTATTGAGAGGAAAAAGCAAAACTCATGGGCCCGAATTCACGGAGGTGGTACAAATGAAACCATGGTTTAAACCATGGACAAAAACCATGGAGCGCCAAGTGTCGCATGGAATATTTCGTTAAGAAATCAGTCATTTTATTGATGAAATGATTATTTTGTAACAGTATGACATTTTGTAACTAAATGAACATTTCGTCCACGAAATGATAATTTCGTTAATGAAACGGTCATTTTGTCGACGAAATGACCAATTTCGTAATGAAATATTCCATGCGACAGTTGGTGCGCCATGGTTTTTGTACATGGTTTAAACCATGGTTTCATTTGTACCATCTTCATGAATTCGGGCCATGGTGAGCTGTAAGTGATATCATGAGCCAAGGAGTATTCCTCATTTGTTTCTGCAATTTCATGGTTCTTAGGGGATGATGTCAGCAGTTTATCCTCTTGCAATAACAACCACATTTTTAAAGGAAAGGTACTCTCTTGCCTCAATCAAGTATCAACATACATATTTTGTGTGAAGAAACAGTCTGCTGCATCTTGTATAGCCTCCATATCCTGTTTTCTGTACTGTGCGGGCTGCCTCAACATGTGCTGTCTACCTAAGACCAAGCACTTCTTGCCAAGACCGTGAGAAAAGTACTCCACAAACTGCCTGAGCTGTGGAGGAGATCAAAATGGAATGATATCAAGTGAAGGAAATGAAATAGAGACCACAATATGGTCAACTCCGTTCAATTTAGTTTCAGTTTATCAACACCATACAACAACGACAATAAAAAAAAAAAAGAAGACCAAACAATAGGTCATTTTAGTTCACAAGTGCCAGAATGAGCATGTAAAAAAGAACAGTTATAAAGTCAATAGATGTATACATGAAAAGGTAAACAATTAAACTTCGAATGGATACAATTATTTCATGTTGAATGGTGGGAAGGAAGAGATGTAGCCAATATTTTACATTTTTCTGTTAACCCTTAACATGCTTTGTTCATCAACTGGCATGCACTGTGGAGCAGTTTCTTTGCAGATTGGCAAAGAAGTCTGGAAGCTAACTGTCAAAGAATTACCTAATTTTCCTAATTCCCATTGTGTCAGCGTAACCTCCATGTTGAACCGACGCACATTGCTATGCCAAAATCTACAACTAGCTCAAGTTTGGATGGATTATTGACGCTTGCTTTACTTTGCATATCTTTATGTTTGCAGGTCAGAATTGGTCCTTATAAAAATCTTGGTCATGTTTATAAAACACAAAGCTGCACTGCCATAATATGGCTATAACCCCCCACCCCCCTTTTCCTGGGGAAAAAAAAAAATTACCACTCACTCCCCTCCTACTATAGATGATCAAGGGCCTTGCGTATCGTACCACTGTGCCTGGAGTCCACCACAATATGGTCATAACCCCCAACCCCCACCATCCACTCCTGTCGTACCACAGATGATACAGGGTTTCAACCTCATCTTACCACTGTGCCCTTAGTCCACCACAATATGGTCATGACCTCCCCCACCCCATGCCCCATCCCCTCCCCAATCTATTCCTGTCCTACTACAGATGACCAAGGGGTTTTGACCTCCATCTTACCACTATGCCCGGGGTGATCCTCTTCTTTATGTTTGCAACATTCAGCCCATCAATGACAATGTCGTACGGAGGACCACCATCGACAAACTTCATGAAAGCATCCAGCTCTTTGGGTGTGGTCTTCTTGAAGATGTCTTTCCCTCGTATCACCTACAGAGAGTGAGAATGCAACAATTACTAACTCCTGTTAACCTGCACAATGAATACAATGGCTGTTACAATTTTGATACAAAATATCTTGGGATGGCAAAAAGTACTTTCCGGCATGCATTGTTTGTCTGTAATGTCAAAGTGTTGAAACTCACCGACTGTCTTGACAACAGTAATAAAATTGCACAAACTTGAATGAGCTTCATTCACACAACCAGCATAGAAAATACTTGTATAAAGTTCTGCAAATCAACACATTCTCAGATGATTCTCTATGATAAAGCTGACTATGTGACAAATATAATGCCTTATTTTCCAGCTGCCTTCCCTTCTGTTTTAGTCCCAAAGCCTTGACATATCATATTATATTTCCATTTAGACCATGAAGGAAAAATGGCAACAATGAGAAAAAATTGGTGCAAGAATTGGAAGTGAATATAAAGATTAAATTGCACTTTTCAGGTAGATTACCGGATAGTGGAAATCATGTAATAACATTTCACCTTGGAAAATATTTCATCTCTAAGATTGTTGAACTCTTCACTACTAAGACTGAGAGACTCTAGATGCTCTTGACAGGACTGACAAATTCCCTTTGGGCTGACTTTGGTGAAAGATACCTTCCAGCTTTCATTCCGTTTCCTGCAAAACAAACAAAATCAAATGAAATTATTGCCAATTATAGTATGGGATATTCAGTTATGTCTACAAACTGGTAAGCTCCCTAGAACCTTTAGTTTTATCTTCCTCTATCTGTCTAATGTTATGGAAAAAAAAAAACACATACACACATTAGAGTCCCTTGCACTGGATATGGGCGAATAAGCATCTTCCAAAGATGTTGTATTCTTCTTATAAGAATGAATTAGTTTAACAAAATTGAATTTGTTGTAAATGTGATATGACGTTGCATCAGTCATTGAGTCATATCTGCAAAAAAAAAAAAAAAAATGGTCTTAGGTAGCCATATATCTTTTATTTGAGTGTGCAATCATCTGCAAGTTTCATTTGCTATCCAAAGACAAGAAATTGAGGAACAACCTTCCTTGATGATAAGAAATTAGATTTTTAAAATGATTTCTGAAGTCGGTGCTACCTTTCAAACCAAGTCTTCAATTCCTGGGCTATGCTCTCTTGAGGGTAATGTCTCTTTTCTCTCATGTGATCCAACAGGCCTGCAACTATCTGTTCGCTTCGTTGAACAAATTGGCTGTCAGCAGAGTCACAGTGAAATGCTGATAGGATTCCATGAATGCTTTCTTCTGATGGAATTAACCCCCTTTGAAAATGTTCTCCAATGAGATCTTCAGCAAGCTGCAACTCGCCATGTCTACATGCTGCTAGCAAAAAGGGCTCCAAGAGTCTCGCTGTGACAGCATCATTTGCGTCGGCTTTTTCCACAAATCGTGCACTCTCTCGCCATCTGTCCGTTAAGCACAATCCTGATATCACATTTGATAGTGTCCCCTTGTCCATTGCGTGCTGAACGCCAGACAACCAATCGACACACCACAGGATTCCATCGTGATCCTGACAGGACACAGTCATGAACAGGCACTTGCTCACTAACTGGTAATTCAGCGGAATCTGCATCTCACCGAGATAGGCAAGAAGAGACTTTGCGGTCAGAGTCAACTTCTCCGCGGCAATCTCATCCATAGCATGGAGTTCAAACTGGATCGGTGAATTAACAACTTGCATCTTCCATTTGAGCCGTCTCTCCTCCTTCCATGCACTCTTTTTGGTCTCCCACTCATCAACTGTCAACCAAGCATCCTCTTCAAATGTAACATGTCTTCTCCTCCTTGTCTTCCTCCTGTCTCCATCTGCATCACTCCTCTCACCAACTTCAGATTTTGTTGTCACACTTCTTGGCACGTGCCTACCTAGCACTTTCCCACTCAGCATTCGTCCACTTAAAGACTTTGTGTTGACGAAGTTGTCGTCGAAATTACACTTGTAGTGACATGCTGCTGTGAATGGATGACCGTGCCGAGAATGCAGTGTCCGACACAAGAGTGGAGATGCAAGGTGCCTTTGTTTTGTGGCAAGCTGTATGAAGCATTTCATTATGCTCCCACTCCCAAATGCAATGCATCTCTTACAGAAAAATGGGGGCAGCATCTAGTAGATCTTGTCAGAAACACCAAGCTGGTATGGTACAGAACTGTGGAAAGAAAATAATCCTAAATTGTCATTTGACAAATTATTGTTGAAATTAGAGGTTGTAAATCATGATTTAAAGTTTAGGTCTACTAGACCTCTAAGGCAGTTCATAGTTTTCTTTCAATTTAATGAACTCTAACAACTTAAAGGGATTGTATAGTTTTGGTTGAGACCTGATTTCAGGTTTCTACATTTTTTGGTGGGATAACGAGAAACCTCTTATGAAATATGGAAGAGCATGTAATTCCATGAGGAATTCAACATTTATTTGATGAAAATTGGTTTTGAAATGGCCGAGATATCCAAAACAGAGCGATTCTAATAAGTGTGGGACCCACCATTTTTTTTCGATCGCTTTGTTTTACTTTGTTTTTGGATGTTTCAGTCATGCCAAATCCGATTTTCATCAAATAAACTTTGAATTCCTCTTAAAATGGTATGCTCTGTACTACTTCATAAGTGTTTTCTTGTTATCTCACAAAAAGTTAAAAGCCCAATTATTCTCATCTCCACTAATACTGTACCATCCCTTTAATCTAAATCGGCATTTAGCTGTCCATTCATTGAAACTAGTATTGGTAGTCCATCAGGGTGTCTACAATATAGATCGACTTTAAACTTTGTCTTTTTATTATGATTCAACAGAAAAATAAAGGAATGATAAATTATAAATATGTACACTTAGACATTACACTGACACAGACGTATAGGCTAGATGCATGGCAAGACATAACTATACACAGCCCAGTCGCCGCTGTACATACGTATTCGCGTAGCGTATTAACAGCGTCTGGTCGGGCTAGGCATGACATGGGTCTACAAACATGACAAATAAAATCAAGAGACTAAAAACCAACACAACAACACCACATTGACATTAAATAAACATTTAAAATTTATGTTGTTTGAGTAAATAATTGGCAATTTTGGGTTTGAGGGGGCTAAATTATTTTAGGCTTCTAACTTCAGCACAGCAATATGGGCCAATATGGGATTTACCTCTGCTAAAACTGTAAAAAAAAAAAAAAAAAAAAAAAAAAAGGCTATCCTGGGTTTTAGGGGTCTAAATTAGTTATGATTGCCCAGTTAGGGCATCAAATTCGCATGCACTGCTCGATTTTGGGTAAAATCTCGCACCGACAATATAGCTAGACTATATATAGCTAGACTATATAGGGCCGTAAAGTGCAGAATTGCCAAATTGAATTTGAAGTGGCTTTTGATACAGAGCTACCAAGTCTCACGCATTCTGAGTGAGACTCAAGCATTTAGGGTCTGTCTCACGATCTCACGCATGGCACCCATTTTTCTCACGCATCGCGCAAAGTCTGCAACTTTGGCCTGTAATAAGGAGCATAGCTCAAAAGATTAAAGTGATAGTTGCAATTGAAGGTATATTTTCCTTTTGTCTTTCAAAACAGGTAAAAAATAGTCACTTATGCACCTGATCACACCATTAAGAGCTAAAAATTGAAAAAGCTCCCTCCCGTGGGAGGCCACAGGGGGAAAACCCCTCCCACACCCTCGCTCGCGCGCACATTCGCTCGCCGAGATGCCGAATCATGAAAATCTCACTCATAAAAATTTTTTGAACTTGGCATCCCTGTTGATCTTGGTTCACAGAACAGGTATGAGAGCTGCGTGGGTTTATGGTCATGATGGTTAGGCCAATAAGTTTGGGTTTGAGTGCAGTGCCTACCTTGTCCTTTATTTAGTTAGAGTTTGCTAGGGTTAGGCCCAGGGTCAGGGTTAAACTAGGTTTGGGGCTGTGCTGAAGTTAGAAGCCTAAAATAATATAGATTTAGATCTAGCCCCCTAAAAATATGCCTGAGTAAATTACCGTGACACAACTTCACAACCGCAACTAACCCCGTCGCGGGCCTTTACGGTACGTATTTGTCCGTATGGGGTCGCTGCTGCGGTTAAACCGCAACCAACCTGAGTTCTCTGGTCTGAGCAACAATCTTTGCGGCTTTGCCTTTTGGAAAGGACCGAGGGAGGTTGTAACCGGACGAACAATAACTGTCCATCCACCGGATCCACACAGCTCAGACGCTGTAACCAGTAGGCCTAGAAAGCTCTGTTCATTCCAAGCGAAGTCACTGTTAATTATTTGTAATTTATACTACTGCTGGCACTGCATGTGTCTGTGATGATGATCCACACATGAGGTTTCCAATATCTGTATTACGTAATCTCAGGACAGTTTTGGGGCGGTCTGGTGATGAGTAACTGGCTTTTTTGGGCTTGTGGGCTTGGTAACTTTGCCCTGCGTGAGTCATACACTAGTAGCTTTCACTTTGGCTCCTTAAATAATGAATAACGCCCAATTGAGCTATTTTCTGCGTAACTGATTCGAGTATACAGTGCAGGTTCGTTGGTAAAGGAGATTCAGGCTTTCTGATCCGTCTGTCCGGCTATATCAATTGTCATAATCCGGGCGTAACAGTACGCAAACTTGAAACATCGTAGGGTTGAAAAAAGAGATCAAAAGTGAAATGGATTGGGTGAAAAGCTTGAAGGACTACAATGCTACTAAGCAGAAGGATAAGACTGGTAAGTATCTTCGTTATTCACATACGAATTTTGTAAGATTAAAAACTACTCTATAAGTGAAAAAATATGGAACGACATTGCGCACAAGCGACAACTTGGATCACAATTTACTCAATACAGTCCCGTTCATCGAAAAATATGTTTGTTTGACTTGACCTGCGTGGCCTGTCGTTACATTGCATCAAATCTGTTTTCTAAATAATTTACTTGTACATTTTAAATTTACATAAGTTATATGAAAGTGATGGGGTCACAGACAACTCAAAATGGCTTTGAGTGGAATCAACTTCAAAATTTCAACAGAACTATTCTAGTTCTAGGTCTAGTGCAGTCACATTCACCATGCATCATGTGCATGCACCAAGTCGCTTGACCAACCCAAAAATGAATCTGAATGTTTGCTTGTTTTTGTTTCTGCTGAGCAACTAAGTTTATATCCAAATCTAATCAGATGCACTTCATTGTTCTAAAAACTTACTCGACTTGAAGGAGTTTACACAAGGGACCACTTGCACTGATGGCCGATGCACTCATTCTAACTTACGCAAGATGTTACGTAAATTCCGAGAGGAGGGAGATTCTTATGCATGATTCAGTCAGCGTTGTCTTTAACCAGTTTTTACCTTTGCCAAGCAAGGAAGGAGGTTCAAGTGACTTGTTTGTCTGTTTGCAAAATAACTCAAAAAGTTGTGAATGGATTTGAATGAAAATTGCAGGGAAAGATGATAATGACACAAGGAACAAATTAGATTTTGGTAGTGATCCGATAATTTTATGGATATTTAAAGGATTAAAAAAACAAGATCTATTGGCTATTGGCATATGATAATAAAATCAATGAACTTGGGAGTTTAAGCTGCACATACTGGAGTTTTACATACGCGCACTAAAGCACATGCTCCCGAGTAGTACTCGGGCAAGGTGCTGTGCAGCTGGAAGCTGATGATGTGAACAACAGACTTCTGTATTGAGAAATTGTATGCATGTATGGGTGGACATGAGTTGGCAGGCTTGGCAGAGGTCTCTGCTCTTTGAGTGCTTTTCTAGCTTTATTATTTTTATTTTGAAAAAAAAAGGGAAAAAGAGTAGACCCCTAGCAGTATATTTTTTTGTAGACCTTTATTGAGATCCTAAAGGTACACCAATGACCCTGAGATTTGCCTACTGACAAAAGAAGAAGAAGAAAAAGAAGAAGATAAAAAAAAGATTTAGAATTGTGCTTCATACAAAAAGTCAGTCGAAGCCATCATACACAATTTCTACCTGAATCTATTATCCCTGTGGTCACAGTGTGGAGTTAATGGATGATCTAATATACAATGTACCTTCATTAGGCATTCATTCTGAGACACTAAACATCTTGTGAGTGGTAAAGGAAGCATACATTGTATTTGTCAGGTTGTCTTTATCAATTAGGGTACCACCACACTGTAGAACAGACAGAACAAGCTCCCTTTTTTTTAAGGAGAAAATCTGAAATCAGTTGTTATTGAGCCTCCTGTTACGTTATTATTTGTGATTGTATGTAGAGCGAACAGAAGAAGAGAAGAAGGCAGAGGAGATGGAGATATTTACCAAGCTTTACACAGAGATGAAGGGACCAGATAAAAAGCAGGACAAAACTTATGGAGCCATCCCAAGGTTTTACTATAAAGTAGGTACCTGGTACCGGTAAGCAGTGACATTGAACATTCATGGTGTACATATAATGTGACAGAAAGTTTCAAAAATCTACTTTTGTGATATCTCTGTTCGGTATGTAGGCTATGTCTTTCATTTACTGTATAAATTCTTTTAAGACCATGGACAGGTGAATCACACAAGAAGATATTAATGATGAGATTGATCAGTTTCTATTCAGCTTTGCTGTGATATTGCAGGAAAGTTGGAAACCTAAGTGTCATGATAACCTGTGCCTAATTTGATTTATACCGCAAGCTTGCCAATGACTAATGAATGTATAATATATTATGCTGAATATTATTTTATCCCTTTGAATGTTGACAGTATCTCCTTATCAGTGTGTATAAACACAAAGATGTTATACCTACACGTTTTGTAATAGGTATGCATACATAATAGTTCAATCCAAGGCTTTGAGCTATTTGTCAAGGGAATCTTCTTTTAGTTAGCAGTCGGTCAATAGTGTATGTGAGACTCACAGTTTTGTTAGTAGAGATGAGGGCTAGCACCATGTTCAGTTTGCTTATATTCACCTTCATTTTCCTCTTCTGTTTGTTGATGTGTAGTTGCCAGGGGAAGATGATGTGTTACTCCAAAAGTTGCGTGAAGAGTCCAGGTAAGAAGGTGTGAATTCTATTGGAATAGACCGCTAAATAATTGTCTTCAGTAGTCCAGTTTGCAAACTCTTCAAATTAAAGAATTCATATTACTGATGTTTCAACACTCATATTGCATATGATGTGATAAATGTATCCAGAGTGCCCGATCACATTGCATTCTGATTTGTCCAACTGTACATGTTTGTTGAACGTATACTCCATGTAGTTATTGATTATTCTTTTTCCTCTCACTTTTGTACTATCTTTGATCAACTAACAATCCATCTTGTTTTTTATTTCTATAAAGTTAGTATTCAACAAATCAAGTCACTTTGGTTTGACACATGGAAAATAGTTACAATTAAGTAACAGAATATCACACTTGTATTCTGAAGTACTTATCAAGAGAATTTACAATGCAAATCTTGTAATGTACTAATAGTGAGAACCATTTACTAAAATCCAGACAGAAACTTTTGCTTTTCCAGGAACTATTTGTTGGATTACTCACACAAAACAGAATAGATGAAGTACTTTGTGTTCACTCATCAATTTTTACAATAGCTACAGTATGCCAGCAGGTGTAGATGCTCTATCATTTTTTTTTTTTTTTTTAAACCACAGAGCTGTGTTCCTGCAGAGGAGAAGCAGAGAACTGTTGGATAATGAAGAACTTCAGGTAACCTATTCAGATTTGGATTACACTGAATTACTTTCTGGTCTGACATGTTCTGTTCTTTATCACTATTCTTATTAAAGCCCAATGTGCAAAAGACAGTTGTAGGTATAGTTATAAGTATTATGTAAAACAGGACAACTGTTGTAGAGTTCTGTTTCTTTCATGGTATCATTAGTTGAAATTGATGCTTAATCTAGGCTTAATCTAGGAAATGATTTAGGACAAAATCTAGGAAATTATTTAGGTCAAAATCTAGGAAGTGATTGAGGAAAAAATGCAATGATTAAAATGCTCACGTACCATTTTCAAATATGAACTGATAATGTATTAAAATCACTCCCTCACAGACATATATCTGCTGAGTACTTTGCTTTTGTTCTAGATAATTTGTTTTTTTTTATCGTCAATATGAGCATAGATGTATGGAAATATGCACAACCAAAGCAGAGCAACAGCAGTTTCTTCAGAAATTAATTACTGTTGTTGAAGTCATATTTCAGCTATAAACTTGGTGGCAGGTCTATATGGGATGTAGATAACTAGATATACTGATACTTTATCAAGTTTGACATTGGTTGATGTTCTAAGAGCATGACTTTAAAGATAATACATATATCTTCAGCAAGGTGTACATTATAAAATCGCAGCACTTTAAAAAAAAAAAAATGTATAAATACAGTGTATTTGAAAAGCTACTTTTGGTGGAATACTGCTATTAAAATTGTAATTATTAGGTGTAAAATCAAACATATTGCCTCGCATCATCTGGAAGGAGACTATCATTGGTGGGTGTCACTATCTCATTCTATTATGTGGACTAATATTTAGTTTGTAGTGTTGCAATGTTATGTTGTTTTTGACAATGATATATATTGGAACAAAATTTGAATTGTAATCAGTTTCAGGAATTAAGGAAATGTGATTGACTATTGTTATGCTTTCAAGATTTCATTGTGTGTCCCTGTCATAATTTACAAGCTGTGGTAGGCATCTTTCTAAAGGTACATGTACCTTGTTATTTGAATTTTCTGAGGGCTGATCTTGATATAACATAGAGGGCAGGACGTGTTGTGGTTTGCATGCTACTCTATCTTTAAAACTTTCCATCCATAGAATTTGTGGTTCCTGCTTGACAAGCACCACACCCCTCCTGTTGTTGGAGAGGATCAGATGATCAACTATGAAGACTTCCTCAAGGTAGCCTCAGAAGCTGGTGCAAAGTGCAAGTATGTAGTTAGGTTGTTTTTATTTTATTCTTTTTTTATTTTTATATCTTTTTTTTTAGGAGGGGGGTAGAAATCTATTTGATTGTGCATATATGCTATAAAGATGTATGCATGCAGAGACTCCAACTCTTCCGTTTTCGATGGGAGATCTCCCGCCGAAAACCCATTTTTGCAAAATCTCCCGTTCTCCCGCTGGAGATTTGATTTCTCCCGCCCTGGCTCTGTGTCTCCCGGTGGAAAGGATTTCTTACTTATTGCTGTCGTATGTTGAAAAATAAGCCTTAGATAGCACCAGAGAACATCTAGAACCCTAGGAACTTCGCGCTTGGCACACATCAACTTGGAGTCTCCCGTTTGCTAGGGGTTTCGGGCGGGAGAATCTCCAGATGAGAAGGTGCTTGGGGTTGGAGTCTCTGTGCATGTGATTTTTTGTTTTTTGTCCATTTCTCTCTCTTTTTTTTTTACATCACGTGTAAATGACAGGGTTCAGTAGCAGTGACTGTATTGATTTTTGTCCCCGCCGAACGAGTTCGAGCAGGGGACTATGAAACGGGCTCCGTACGTGTGTGTGTCCGTGTGTGCGTGTGTGCGTCCGTGTGTGATCAAAATGTTCAATTTGCTACTTCTCTGTCATTTATGAGCCAATTTTGATTCTGTTTGCTGTATATGATAGCACTACATGGGAGCTTTGAAACTTATACGCAGAATTTCAGTTGTGACCTTTGACCTTGACCTTTGACCTATATTGTACATTTTGCTACAAAATGCTACTCCTTCGCCATTTCTAACCCGATTTCGATTCCGTTTGCTTTATGTGATGGCACTAGGTGAGGGCTTCAAAACTTCTACACAGAATTTTGACCTTTGACTTTTTGACCTTTGACCTTGATTTTTTACCTATATTGTACATTTTGTTACAAAATGCTACTCTTTCGCCATTTCTAACCGGATTTCGATTCCGTTTGCTTTATGTGATGGCACTAGGTGAGGGCTTCAAAACTTCTACACAGAATTTTGACCTTTGACCTTGATTTTGACCTATATTGTACATTTTGCTACAAAATGCTACTCCTTCGCCATTTCTAACCTGATTTCGATTCTGTTTGCTTTATGTGATGGCACTAGGTGAGGGTTTCAAAACTTCTACACAGAATTTTGACCTTTGACTTCTTTGACCTTTGACCTTGATTTTTGACCTTATTGTACATTTTGCTACAAAATGCTATCTTTAGCTGCAACAAACTCATTGATGCCAGTCCAAAGATTTAAACTTCTGGTGGGGACATATATTACGCACCGCGTAATTTCTACTTTTCCTTGTTTTTTGTAGTGTTGGATATAGTTATTCCGTTGATAATATCATAGAGGGATATTGAGTATAGTTGTACTGAATGTTACAGGTTATGTAATGTCATCTAGCATTTTCGTATACTAAAATTAATAAGCTAACCTACAAATCAAAGCCATTGTGACCAAAGAATATGTGTCAACTTGAATTCATGGTATTGATGCAGAGTGCTGTAGGTATTGATTTTGTGGGTTTTCTTCTGTTATTAAACATAAATGATGTATTAAGGTCTACTGCATATTCATTGAAACTCTGTATTAAGGATTTAGAGCTGACTGGTTAGTTACCATCAAGCGTTGCTCTAGAGAATACCCAGGTAATTCAGACCATGTTTGTGAAAACTGATCCCCTCTGGAGAATTTTGTGTGTGATTGAATCTAAGCATATGGTCCAATTGAGTCAGTTAATGTAATTTTCACTTGTCACAGGCCATTCTTCACAGCCACAGTCTTTGCCAAGTTGCTTCAGCACGACCCCTACGGCAGGATATCCATCATGCACTTCTTCAACTATGTGATGCGCAAGGTGTGGCTGCACCAGACCAGGATTGGACTCAGCTTGTACGATGTGGCTGGCCAGGGATTCCTCAAGGAGGCCGTGAGTGGTAGTTAAGGTCATGGATGATGATGATGATGATGAGGAGGAGGAGGAGGAGGAGGAGGTGGTGATGTGGGTGATAACATTTGGGAGAAGGGCAAAAGATTGTAATGGTGATGAAGGTTATGGATAATAGTGGTGATGATGATAGTGATGATGATGCTGTTGGTGGCCAGGAGGATGAGAATGATTTTTATTGTGATGATGATAGAGGTGACATTGATAATGATTGTGCTGATTTTACCGTTGGTAATGATGGTGAGCATGCTGGAATTTGTGGTGATTCTTTTAGCATTATAATTGGTAAACGTTATTTACATAAGTGAATAGTATAACAAGTTTTGTTTAAAGAAAAACTTGAAACTGAAAAAGTGTAGTGTTTGTCCAGTGCATTTAGATCTCCACATATTGCTGCAGCAAGCCAGAAGAGGCCAGTTTATACACTGCATTATACTGTACGAGCTGAAATTTTAGTGTACAGATATTTTCGCGAATTGCTACTTGGAGGACATTTTCGCATGTTGTTAATTTCACGGTTGCGAGGGTCCAACTGAACTTAGCTATTCGTGCGTTGTTATTTTCCCGGTTCAAAGGAAATTCGCGAAAATAAAACCACCGCAAAAATTTCAGCTCGTACAGTAAATAAGCCCATCAACTAAAACTTTTGTCAGGTCAATGCGTAGGTTGATCATTAGTCTCACACTATTAGTAGTTACAAAGAATATAAGACCAACATTTAGAGCTTTAAGGAAGTCCCTAAGCATGGTTCATTTTTCATAGTCTGTGAAATGTTTATCACAATGATCATTATCAGAATATTTCATTTCTCGGATTAGTGACTTGTCATTTCAACATTTAATCTTTTTTTTTTCTTTCCATTCCCAAGCATCTTTCATATATATATATTGGTAATGACTTATTCCAAGTTATAAACAATTTCTCTCACCTGTCACTTAGAAAAACAGCTACGTTCTTTGTGCCAATTTGAGTTTGTATTGTGTATGGGGCTTTGTACTTACCTTGCAGGATCTGGAGAACTATATTCTGGAGTTGATCCCCACCCTCCCTCAGCTGGATGGACTGGAAAAGTCATTCTACTCCTTCTACGTGTGCACGGCTGTCAGGAAATTCTTCTTTTTCCTGGACCCGATGAGGACAGGTACAATATGATATCAGGAAAGGTTGGCAAATGTTGGTTCCACAATGACCAATCCACAGGTTATAAGAATTGTCATAATTGTTGTTGTTTGTGTTGTTAGATGTACAGAAAATGATTAGGACACTGTTTTAACATTGTGGAGGGCCAATTTTAGAAATTGTCAAACTTTTGCTGATTGGGCTTTCTGTTGGTGTTCAAATGCATGTCAAAATACCACAGGGTACAGAAGTTTTCAGAATGATGGTGTTGGTGTTGAAAGACCTATGAAGATGTATCACCATGCTGATACACTGAGTGGCTTGATTTAACACTGTTTATGGGAAATGTTGAGACATTTTAAATGTAGACACTTACAAATTGCACTTTTTTTTATAGCACGTACTGTTAATTTTTCAGTTCAAATTATTCTCACAGTTTCATATTCACACAATATCAGAGATTCTGGTAGCATGTAGGATCACACAGCTTGGATATTTCAAAGTTGAAACATTGTTTAATTGTTCCTTTTAAATGCTTCCTCCACCTATGTTACCTAGGTAAGATCAGGATACAGGATATCCTGGCCTGTAGCTTCCTGGATGACCTCCTAGAGCTCAGGGATGAGGAGCTACCAAAAGATGCCCAGGAATCCAACTGGTTTTCAGCTCCATCAGCTCTTCGTGTCTATGGTGAGTCACCTGCATACTTTCTTCTCAATGTTGTTGTTTTTCTTATTCAATGTGAATAGTAAGTAACATTAGACCTATGCAAACATATCGTCGCCGGTCACACGAACCGACGAATCACTCGATTTTGGGTCAAATTTTCGATCTTGAGATTTTCAATCATTTCGATAATAGATATTTCATACTACATATTCTGAAATTCTCAGTGTGTAATTCGGTGTAATTTTTACGTAGTTATCACTTTTGTAGAAGTATGTAATTCCATTTGTGAAAATTATTTGTTTTCCCCATAGACGCGTGTGTTAAACAATCAGGCGATTCGACGGTTCGGTGACCGTGCGTACTAGTACGCGCGTACGCGCGGTCACCGAACCGACAAATCAGTGCGCATTGACTTGCGTGTAATTTTTGAGATTCAACAGTTCATTGACCGCGCCCACAGTGCGCGTACTATGTAATACATGTGTTGACAATGACAACGCTCAATGTACATGTACATATGGACACACATGGAAAATGACAACGTTCTTTGCAGACCGAAAATACATGCATGCAGCTCTTTGACGATTTCCCGCTTATTTATTAACAATACAATTCGATAAAAACTTCACAAGTTAGAGCAAGAATTGAAGTCTGATGTACTACAAAAATAATTGGAAATTATAGACATGAAAGTGTAGCAACCATAAGTCAAAAATGGGGTTAACTTCAAACGCAATTTTCTCGAATTGTCATTCTTACGCAAACCTGAGGGATTCGTCGGTTCGTGTGACCGGCGACGATATGAAGGAATAGCCTGTCCTTAGTATGTAGTATCCGTCTCAAGTGCGCACTTCAAAAATCTCTGTGTATTCTTAAATTATCAAATGACATTCATATAGAATGATCACACAGATTACATTGGATAGAGATTTGTAGTTTTCTTTGGATCCAAAATTAGTATTAACCCGTTGAGGACGAGTCCCGAGTATACTCGGGCAGGTGTCTATGGGAAATGCGTGTTGTAGCAAAATCAAACTGTCCTCAACGGGTTAAGGATTCAAGTATCCATTGTCTCAAATACATCTGACATAATGATTCATGTAACATCCATGAGATATTGCACATTTATGTTGCAAAGTTGTAGCAATTATTGTCACTCTGAAAAAAAAAGAGAGGTTAATTCAGTGTTCACATTTCTGCTGCCAAGTACAGTAAAGTCCAACTAAATGGGTACATTAGGTGTTTCATATGATATTAGTTTCATGTATTCATCATTAGCTGCAAAAGCTACCATACATTTGCACTCTGGATATGTTAATTACATTAAAATGTATTTGTGTATTTTTTATGTTTATAGGCACCTGTATATGCATACTGCATAAAGTTTAAATGATTATAGATTGACATTCTATATGATGCCTGACAATTGATAATACATTAATATTTTATTTGTCTTTTGCAATCATATTTGACAGGCCAGTACCTGAATCTCGACAAGGACCACAATGGCATGCTGAGCAAGGCAGAGCTAGCCAGGTATGGAACTGGAACGCTGACCGAAGTCTTTCTGGACAGGGTCTTCCAAGAATGTCTCACATATGATGGAGAAATGGTAAGAATTTAATGCAGAATGCTTGCAATCTCATATCTACGTAGATCTCTTGTCCAAAAGTGCTTCTGTCATGTTGCACTTCTGCATTGCATTGCACATCTTGGATTAACACATGCCCTGCACTGTTATGACCTATCACACTTTTTGTCCCCGCCGAACGAGTTCGAGCAGGGGACTATGAAACGGGCTCCGTACGTGTGTGTGTCCGTGTGTCCGTGTGTCCGTCCGTGTGTCCGTCCGTGTGTCCGTGTGTCCGTCCGTGCGTCCGTGTGTGATCAAAATGTTCAAAATGCTACTCCTTCGCCATTTCTAACCCGATTTTGATTCTGTTTGCTTTATATGATAGCACTACATGAGAGCTTTGAAACTTGTATACAGAATTTCAGTTGTGACCTTTGACCTTGACCTTTGACCTATATTGTACATTTTGCTTCAAAATGCTACTCCTTCGCCATTTCTAACCCGATTTTGATTCCGTTTGCTTTATATGATGGCACTAGGTGAGGGCTTCAAAACTTCTACGCAGAATTTTGACCTTTGACTTCTTTGACCTTTGACCTTGATTTTTGACCTATATTGTACATTGCCTACAAAATGCTACTCCTTCGCCATTTCTAACCCGATTTCAATTCCGTTTGCTTTATGTGATGGCACTAGGTGAGGGCTTCAAAACTTCTACGCAGAATTTTGACCTTTGACTTCTTTGACCTTTGACCTTGATTTTTGACCTATATTGTACATTTTGCTACAAAATGCTACTCCTTCGCCATTTGTAACCCGATTTCAATTCCGTTTGCTTTAAGTGATGGCACTAGGTGAGGGCTTCAAAACTTCTACACAGAATTTTGACCTTTGACTTCTTTGACCTTTGACCTTGATTTTTGACCTGTATTGTACATTTTGCTACCAAATGCTACTCCTTCGCCATTTCTAACCCGATTTCGATTCTGTTTCCTTTATGTGATGGCACTAGGTGAGGGCTTCAAAACTTCTACACAGAATTTTGACCTTTGACTTCTTTGACCTTTGACCTTGATTTTTTTACCTATATTGTACATTGGCTACAAAATGCTACTCCTTCGCCATTTCTAACCCGATTTCGATTCCGTTTGCTTTATGTGATGGCACTAGGTGAGGGCTTCAAAACTTCTACATAGAATTTTGACCTTTGACTTCTTTGACCTTTGACTTTGATCTTTTTACCTATATTGTACATTTTGCTACTAAATGCTACTTCCGGCGGGGACATATATTACGCACCGCGTGATTTCTACTTTTCCTTGTTTTTTTTCTCTCTCTCTCTCTCTCTCTGTTCTCTTCTTAGTGTATGCTTTGAAAAATTTGTCACTCACTGTGCACATAATGACTATTACTGTCTTCATGTGGATTGCCAGAGACATCAGGAATGGCATCAGACAAACTGGACCAAATAATGAAATCCATGTTAGCCATACAACCTGCAGTAGTATTTCTTTAGGAAATTTCCATCTGATTCATATATAGATTCTATGGTTCTATCAGCATTGCATTTGTATGTTTCTTTTTTTTTTTTCAATGTTCTGTTTGTGCTTTTCTGTGCAGGACTACAAAACCTACCTAGACTTTGTCCTCGCCATGGAGAACAGGAAGGAACCACAAGCCCAGCAGTATTTCTTCCGCCTCCTAGACGTTCAGAACAGGGGCTATCTAAACGTCTTCTCACTCAACTTTTTCTTCAGGGTGAGGATTGAAGTCAGAGCACTCAATATGTATTTTAGTACTTTATGGTGATTCATTTGTTGAGGAAGGGGCAGGAGGGCATGCTGTTGACCTCTGGATTTACCACAAAATTCAGTACACACAGTGATGTAATCAAGGGCAGCTTTGTGACATTCGAGATCCATACTTCTCAATAGTTAGGTTAACATTGTATAATTTGGAATGTGCTGCATTTCATGCATGGTGAGATTGGCAATCATAAAAGGAATTAAGAAAGGGGAGCAAATGCTTCAGAATTTTTACCGTTGGCATCAAAAGAAGTGGGATAAACTAATATTTCATTAAGATATTGCTATTACTTCAAATTATCTGTAGCTGTGACGTGTAACGTATGAAAAGAAAATGTGTATTCTAATTTCTGTCATGTCATAAGCATGTTTTGAATAATCATTACAGTTTGTTGTGAAATAGGGAAATAAGTGTAGGGGTTTATTTTTGATTGATTGATTGATTGATTTTGCCCCTATTCACTCTGTATTTCAATAATGTGATACGGTGTATTGCAAAATTATTTTCATGCAAGTTGTAGCTCCTTTTAAGATGATCGGTTTTTAAAGAGTCTGTCACATCTCATCCATGGTTCCAGGCAATTCAAGAACAGATGCGGTCACATGGCCAGGAGCCAGTCTCATTCGCTGACGTCAAGGATGAAATCTTTGACATGGTGAAGCCTGCCGACCCTCTCCACATCAACCTTCAGGACCTTATCAACAGGTAGGGTACTCTTGTCTGTTGAACAAAGGCATCACTTTGTAGAAGCATGTCATTTTAGAGCAGATGCATTTATAGTGGCTTTGGAGAAAGCCCTTAACATGATTGCACTACAAACAACTCTGTCTTGGTGTGAAATTTATAGTAAGAATATATAAAATAAAAAAAAAAAAGAAATGGAAAAAAATAATTGGAGTCCAAAATATTCTAATTGTATTCCTGTATTCCCTTAACTGTAACTTGTGGTATTGCAAAATACCAAGTGGTGGAGAGCTCTTGAAAGTTGGATTCATCATTTTGAAGCAAATAGCATTTCATTTCAATAAAGGATGTAGTCAAATTCTTTGACAAAAGGCCAGTAGATAATTACATCACATTTAACATAGGTTGATTTTATTGATGAAAGTTCATGTAGTAAAACAAAACGTGCTTGTAAACTTTAATGCATGTTTAGCATTTCCTAAGACATGTTCATAAAAACTGGATTAATCATTAGCAGTTGCTTTGTTTCTTGAGAGTGATATTGCAGGCGGTCTATCGTTTCAGTCAATTTCTGTAGCCGTGTACAGCATCTTATAACTGTAAAAGTGGAAATTTTCATGGTGAAGAAATTTTCTTTCATTTCACGTGACCAGAAACCAGGGCAAAAATAAAAGTATGTGATTATTTTTGCTTTTCATATATAACACTTCTATGTTTTGATTATACAGAATCAAAAAAGCGAATTTCATCTTACCAGGACAAGCATAAAAAAATGACTAGCATGAAAATTGTCACTTTTACGGTAGTTTTAAAAAGAAAAATTCTCTGTTGAATGTGGCATGTTTTAAATTCATAAGCAAAGACTGATCAGATCATTTGTTTATAGGATACCATATATCTCATTGTGAAACTGTGTTTTTCTCTTTGATTGCAAACAGCAACCATGGTGAGACAGTCATCAGTATCCTGATTGACCTGAATGGATTCTGGACATATGAGAATCGAGAGGTGCTGATGGCTGAAAACAACTCCCAAGATGAGGAGCATGACATCTAGAAGACAGTCACATGAGGCACACCATTTGTGGTGCATATATGTGTTTGTGAAAACTGATTTCACAAAAGATGTCAGATGACTAATATCATGCCCACTTTCATCTTGCTTCCCCCCTTCTCTTTGATGTCTTCACTTTAACCACTTGATAAATATATGTCATCTCTCAAGTTTATGCCTCGTGTGTGATTAAGTAAACTTGCACTCCCATTTTCCTGAATTTATGAATACAGACAACCTCAGCTAAGTCAACCTTCTTCAAAGTGAAAAAGCCAGAGCTAAGCCAGATTTAAATTTTACCCCAGATAGATATAAACATGTGTTAATTCTCTTGTATGAATTTAAATTCACATACTGTATAAGCTTTTATCTTCATGAGGATTTGATGTTCGCGAATTTTGCAAGTCACTGTTGAACCGCAAACTTAACAAAAGGTACAAATGTCGCCATGTACTAGGGAAATCATGCATCTACAATAACCTCCATGTCAATTTGCAAAAACAACATCTTGCAAAAAAAATCCATGACCTCATTTGCAAAAATATCTGTACATGGAAAGAACAGCTTTACAGTAAGTCAAAGGACTTCCTGCAGTGTCCTTTGAAACCTCATGGTCGAGATTGACTGTTTGATTTTTTTCTTCTGCTTACTGTAAAAGTGGATATTTCGCGCGACTAATTTTTCGCGCTTGACCGGGTAAGAAGGGTTTCGCGTGTGTTTATAATTCCGCGGAATCAATACATCACGCACAGAAACATATGGCAAGCAAAAATATTTGCGCGCTTTTATTTTCGCGGTACTTTCTGGTTTTGCGAAACACGTGAAAATTTCCACTTTTACAGTACTTGGAACTACAATGATAGGCATCGAAGAGGTGAACAAGACCTGTGCTGGGTGTTATAGCAATCCATTCATCTTTGAACAACAGTTTTGTGTTCATCACTTCAAGTTTTCTGTCTGCCCTCATCTAAAGTTCGTGTACAGCTGGAGACACTTAAAAGAGCAGCATGGAAAACATGAAAGATTTGATAGCAAAGAAATACGAGGTGGGAAAATTTCCTTGCAAACAGCATCTTATGTCAATATTATTGGGGGGGGGGGGAGAGAAATAGGAAAAGAAGTAATCCATGGCCTTTTTTTCAATCAGGACTCTATCCCACAGTATATGATGGCCAACCATGATCTTCCCCACTTTCAGATGGGGAAAACTGAAGAGAAATGATAAACTAAGTGAGACCAGATGAGCTGATGATTTATATGAAATGTGTAGCATTGCATTCTGTGGTATTTCCAAGTTTCCTAGCGACAGGCAATTACGTAGAAGATATCATTATACTCTGTTTATGTTTGCTTGTATCTCCAGAATGGAAACTCTAATAGATACTTCTCACTGGGAGAGGTAACTGGTTTCTTGGCATTGTTGTTTGAGTGCATAGGATGGGATTATGCTCTCTTGCTTTTTTGAGAGTTTCAGATTTGCATTAAAAAAAAAAATTTCAGACTGATGTGTATTTTCCAAGATTTTCAGGTGAGTGCAGTTATGCACTTATCATCATTTCATTCCTGTGATATACTTTCGGTTAATTGCTGGAATAGCTGAATAATGAGGAAAAAGAGATGGTTGCTATGTGTAGTGCAATTTTATGTTGGCTGTCACATTTTCTTGGCTGTACTATTGTGCACCTTGTAATCTTCTTCTTTAATGGTGATATACTTCCTTTAATTCCAAAGATTATTGAAGATGTCGGCCGGTTTGTGAGTGTTTGACCACTTCACTGGGATTTCACCCAACTCTGTATGATTTATGAGAGAAGTGAAGTGGGCTCTTTTACTTGCATAGGGTATAGCTCTCCTACACCAGGGACTGACTGAAAGACTTGGCAATGAGGATAAGGTGCCTTGCCCAAGGGCACTACTGCTGGGCTGGGACTTGAACCTCAAATCATAAACGGAAGCCTACAGTCTTATTTGAGCATGTGGTCTTAACCACTCAGCCATGATCGCCGTGACATGAAAGAGTAATGTTGGCGCAGCCTCATGGAGTCACTATCTGGACTGAAAGTAACTTTCTATGAGTTTGTAACCATTCGAAACGTTCTGAAGGAAAGAGGGGAAAGGTGAAAAGAGTTTATGATGATTATTTGTTTGCCATTTCATTTGAAATTCCAAAGACCATGAGGATATTGTGTAGAAGTGGTAAGACATTGCATTAACCCATTCTGTACGGGAACCTGATGGCTTGCATCTATGGGCATTTCAGAGTTCAGTATGGAACGAGTTAATTGATGATTCATCAAGTCAACATTTTCATAATATTGGTAATTGATTCATTGCCTAAACATCATCATGCATGCAAGGTTTATTAAATTGATCAAGTTGGTCAACATGTGATGGTGTGAAAATGTCATCTGCACCAGAAAAAAAATAGTGGAAGCTACCAGAAAATCATATTTGATGTAGACTATTGTTTTAAAGCAAAGAATTGCAGTCTGCAGAAAAAAAAAAAAAAAAATTGAATGCCTGATCTTGATTCAGAAGAGATAAGATACTTGTGTATGTATATGTTGATATATTTGTATATATTGTATATTTTGTTACACGAGACTGAAATAAATGTAAGTATATATATTTGTATTTATTACCATGTTGAAGGCATGTAAAAATTTTCCACCTTGGGCATGTGTTGTTGTTTTTGTTTTTTTTGTATTTTTTATGTCTGCAATTACACAGAGTGGAGTGTAGTATGCCTATGCACATGGATGCTTTTAGGCTTTGCGCGATACCAAGAGTTCACATTTATGTCTGTGTGCATGTATGTATGTGTGTGGTGATGTGATGTGTTTGTGTGTGTGTGTGTGCGTGTGTGTGTGTGTGTGTGTGTGTGTGTGTGTGTGTGTGTGCATTGATGTGTAGAGGTTGGGCAGTTTGAATCCATTCATTACTTGGGGGACTAGTGCAGGGAAACCCCTGCACTTTGTGCCTTTTTTGTATAAAGAAAATTAAAGAGCAGTCATACTCAGCTTGACTTTAGACATGTATGATAATTAACAAAAACTGAAATAAAAACGGTTTTGTTGCTTGCTTGATAAAAACATTACTTATCCTGTCGGGCAAAAGACAGAAAAGAAATTGCAAAGGGTAAATTGAGCAATATACAAAAAACACATACACAGTTCACTTCATAATCCTATGAATGTCTCTACTAATATGAATCTACTAGTATCTATCTATCTATCTGTCTATCTATCCATCCATCCATCTAGCTATCTGTATCTATCATTTTTCCATCTATCTATCTATCTATCTATCTATCTATCTATCTATCTATCTACGGTATCTATCTATTTATCTATATCTATCTATCTATCTATATTCTTTGCAAAGATAATCCTGGACACAATTCTGTCTGGAAGATTTTTTTTTCCCCTCTGGAAGAAAAAAAAAAATGCTCTGAATGAATGACCATAAATATTTAGAAATATGCCAGGACACACTGAACTTTGAATATGTCATGTTGTCAACATTTCTTCCCATCACAAAACAAGCAACCTCTAAATATAGGGCAATTAAGGAGTGTATAGGCCTACACCATGAAATGATTGTACAGTAGAACAGTGTATAAAATTTAATAAAGGGGAGAGGTGCTACCGTACTCTTAGCTTCTAATACAATGTACTGTTGTATCACAAGAGCAATAAACTTTCTTCTTATGATCTATCAAATGAGGTCATCGCATTGGTAATACCATGGATTTGCTCCATTATTAGACCCAAAGACATACAGTACAAAGTAAAAACACAGTGAGAAAATCCCATTGCGAAATTCACAGACACCATAGCTTCTCGGCGGCGTGTTGGTTGTTATCTTCTGAGATCTTCGTCTACCGTCTGCTATCCCCACGTCATCTGTTTCAGACTGACTTTAGGAAGGGATTTGTTCGTGTGAAATTTCTGATGGCTAGTCTAGACGATGATGAAGCTCTTGCACGGCAGCTGCAGCATGAGGTATACATACAGAGGGAGGCTGAGTTTGATTTACTTTGACCAGCACCAGCTGTGCGTTGTTCAGCCATGCCGTGCCTGCCTTGTTGGCAATGGCAGACCCGGAGCTCGGGGCGGGCGAGGGCTCGGGGGCTCGGCTGGGGAGCCGAGATGGAGGAGATACAGCTACAGGCTAGCATGGCTAGATAGGCTAAAATGAGGCTATATCATTATGAGCCCTTTAAGTTTGTGAAGAGATGGCTCAATGCATCAACAACAACCAGTCCAGTGTCGTAGTTAGTTTTTGTAACATAGATGATGACTATGAGACTTGTTGATAGCTTCAAACATTTTAAGAGGAAATTATCTCTCGAGTCTCAACAATTAAATGATCGATGAAGACAATGCTTGCTCTTTTGAATTGACTTAGAAACCGCTAATATCACAGGCGCAGAAACTGACAGAGAGATAAACGTTAGAGAATCTATCATTTCATAAGTTATGGGCCCTAGTAAACTAAACTAAGTTTAATACAACATATCAGTGAAAATGAAAATGTTGACATTTGGATATAACAGAAGAGTAAAAAGTGGGATATCATTCCTACTCTAGTATAGGAATAGAAACCCACCTTCCATGACGGCCTGATGCGTCTGATTCTCACAGATTTCTGCCGGGTTTTCATGGGTACGTCCCTGAGAAATATCAGTCGAGTCATCAAGCGTCAAGTCAACGTTATGGGGGGGGGGGAGGGGGGGTCTGTAGTCGCCTGACAGGGTCGAATGTGGCAATCGTGTGACCATGTAGTTGAATTAAAGTCACAGTCCGGGTCTTTGATCTTTGTTTACTAATGTGTTGCCCTTTAGAACGTCACTGTGTGTGTGTGTTTTGTTTTTGTTTAATTATGCATGATAATGTCTCATTTGAATAGATTTTCCTTAATTGTAGTTTCACCCTGGCTTGATCTTACTTGCTGTTTGTTTCTCATTAAGAGTAATTCAGGTGTTTACAAAAATCTTATAATCTGCAATAGGTACAATATTAACAAGGAGTAAATAATTAGTTTAGGGTGCTTGGTTATGTTTAATTGCAATCTAAAGAGCCACAAATGTTTACAAAGAAGGCAAATGTTTGTGATGATAGCTAAAGTCATTTAGGTTAGGTGTAGCCAGATCACCCAACATGCTCTTCATTGGATTGACCCATCCAACAAATGTGAGTAGACACAATGTTTCAGCACACCATAACCCTCTTTCTTCACTCCCCCTACACCCCCCCCCCCCCCCATCAAAAAAAAAAAAAAAAAAAAAAAAAGAAGATAAAATGCTATGTCAATGTGAGGTGGTTAATTCTGGCATTTTCATTGCATCCTAACAACAGTTTGACACAGAGGAAGAACAGGAGAAGCAGGACATGGCAATGGCACAAGCCTTGGCAGCAGGCCACAATATTTCAGACTCCGACTCAGACGGGGAGGAGAAGCTCCCATTGAGGAAGCTTGCAAGCAAATCCAGTTTTGTTTCCGAGCACAGTGTCAGCGATTCCGACTCTGATGCAACCTTCATCGAGGAAGAGGAGGAAGATGACAGAGATCAAAATTTCAATGACAATCATCCTAAGCGTGCCAAATCTAAGAGAAAACACTCCACGGACTCTGATTCTGATGCCATCGATGGTGAACCAAGTACGTCATCAAGAATTCGCGGAAAGATGAGAGTGTCCGAGAAAGAGAATTCCTCTTCCCCGAAGAGACTTAAGAGAGATGATACGGTCCTACTGGATGAGGGGGAATCAAGTGCATCCAGCAAACCGGAATGTCAGTATGGGAAACAATGCTACAGGAAAAATCCCTCACACCAAAGAGAATTCAAGCATACAGGTACAACTGTAATTCTTGATAGTTATATAGAGTGATGATAATGTTATGATGTTAAGGATGTGGTAGGCTAGAATGTGCATGCTAAGATAGAATATTGTTTGTGTTCAGGCATTCAGATCTTATCCTCAGAGATATACACATGTTTATGATTTTATTACAATGTGTAAAGTGAGATGGATTCAAATTGTATAACCTAGTGTTTTACCAACCCACAATCTCAGATGCCATCTCTTGATGCAGTGGGAAGGAACAGGTCAACTTGCATCTACGTCTTGGTGGTCTTCTCCACATTGGTGATTCAATGCGAAAGTTTTACTTGTCCACAATAAAGAATATAAATATATAGATACATTTCAGTTCAGTTCACTTGCATTTACATGTGAGCAATATGCAGACAAGTGTTGGATGAATGAAGATGTTTAGGAGGATCATCATGTTTAATAAAAGTAGTGCTAAAGAACCGTATGACTTTTTATTTTATGATCCTTTTTGCTTGAAAAGGAAAAGATGGTAACAGTTCGACACAAAGGCAGAAGAAGTCCAGTTCTGGGGCGCGAACTTCTCCCCTGTCCTGCCCGGAAGTCGTGGAAAGAGTGTCCCCCTATGGATTTGTCCTGACCAAAGTGCATGGAATTGATGACATATACAACAACACTTGTGCTGTCCATATTCAAGGTGAGTTTAAAACTACTGGGATGAGAATATATTATGATCTAAATGGCAGAAGTGGTGTACAAATGTACTACTGTGTGGGTTCACAGACATTTGCCCGTTGCTAACTCCACAAGTGATTTCTTAACTCGCTATTTTAAAACATATTGTGTGTTTTTTTGTTGTTGTTTTTTTTAAGCTGGGTAAACATCATCAGATACAGATCTTTGTAACTGTGATGCTTCATCATTTGTATATCACATCAAACAAATTGATATCATATATCTCATCCCCAGTATTTGCAAATACAGTCAACCTTGCCTAAGTCAAATCTATTTGGATCAAAGAAATAGCCTTGACTTAGAACAATTCAACTTATGGGGATTCAAATCAATAGAATGTAAAGAGAAGAGGACTGGTAAAGACCTTCGACTAAGGCAATTATTTGACTTACTGTATCCTGTTATGTTTAGAAATGTGATGCTTGAAGCACACAAGGCAAAGGTGTATGAATTTTTTACCATTTTACTTTCTCAAATAAGCAAACATCATTATAGAGAAATGAAATACCTGGTATGTTCTGATGCTAATGTCAATGGTGGATGAAAGTTTAAAGAGGGATACATGTTTGCAAAAGAAGGCAAAGTCATTCAAGGAACTTGCTGTGTACAATATCATCACCAGGAGTGTCACAAATGCAATCAAATAATCTTCTGACTGCAAGTTAAATATTGGTTTCTGTGTTCCCTTTCAGATATCCTGCACCCTTGTATGGGTCAGCTTGTAGCCTCGGCTCACTTCAATTACATGTTTGACATACCTTGGCTGATGAAGCAATATCCCAGAGAGTTCAGGTAAGTGCAGTAGTCGTATTTTTCAATAGATTTTCACAGACTTTTTTTTTTTTTTTTTTTTTAAGCAAAACAAATCGTGCGCACAGTACATATATTTTTCAATAGATTTTCACAGACTTTTAAAAACAAAACAAAATGTGTACTTGAGTTACAAGCAAGAGAAAAAAGATGATGATGATAAAAATTGATTCTTCTGTTGATTTTTGTAGATGTGTGATGCATACAATATTAACATTTAAGCAATTCTTGGTAATGGAGGTCAGGCAAGATTGACGAGGAGGGTTTTTCCATCTTATTTGTATTTATTAAGATAATTTTTGTGCTGGCTGTATGAGAACACAAGAACGTATAAATGCCAAATTAGCAAAGTTTTAGAAATATTCGGATATACAATGCACTCCCATTATAACAGACACGGTTATAGCAAAATTCTTGCTACAATAAAATAATTCAGGTCCCGAAATTCCTAATTATATCTCTTACTTTACTGATTAGCTTTAACAAATTTTTGATATAATGAAAGAAAACCACTGATCCCAAGGACTTTGTTATAATGGGAATGCACTGAGTATTATATATATTTTGGTTTAGTGCACAATGAACAAAGGATTCCCTCCAATACATGTATACTATAGATTTAAAATCTTTTCTGTATTAGGGGGCATTTTCTTGAATTTTTGTTTCTTTTTCACTGTCTTTTTTCCTTCCCCTGTTTTGGGAAAAACAGTAAAACTGGTGTATAGTAATAAAAGAAGAAATTATCCTAAATGTCACCATCATTGCCATTTTCATCATCATCATCATCATCATCATCATCATCATCATCATCATCATCATCATCATCTTGGGGGTCATTTTCTCTGTATGTTTCTTCTTCTGCATTTTGTTTTTATCTCCCCTGTATAGGGACAAACCAATATTACTGGTGCATGGTGAGCAGAGGGAGGGGAAGGTTGCCCTAGACAAGGCTGCCAAGCCGTACCCAAATGTCAACCTCTGCCAGGCAAAACTGGAGATAATGTTTGGTACCCATCACAGGTGGGGTATAGTCACATTTAACCTGTTGAGGACAGTTAGATTTTGCTACAACACGCATTTCCCATTGATGCTTGCCGGAGTATACTCCGGACTCGTCCTCAGCGGGTTAAAGATGCAGTAACATGGGGACATCATGGAGTAGGAAGACTGGCCCGGTTCAGATATCTTTGAAAATCTCCATAACAAATTGTAAACAGCTTTATCACTGATCTGTATGTAAGTGCACACATAGGCAAAGAATCTCTAATGGAATCGACCATTACCAATGTGTGAGTTTAGGCTTTGATGCCCATATTTGCTGACACATAGCTGACGGGCACTGTTTGTGGTTTTTGAATGCCCCCAGTGGGTAGCAAATTCAATCGGACCAACCATGTTTCCCCACGCTACCGCAACTTTGACAGAAAGTAACTGCTGCAGCCCAGTCTCTGTCAATCACAAGGAGATCCCCGGTTCAAGTTCAGGGGCAGCAGTAGCATTTGTGTCCTTTTAATCAGGAAAAGCAATTCATCCTCATTGGCTGGTCTTTGGAGGGGACTTAAAATTTATGGTGATGTGGTAACTTGCTCATAGATGTCGAAAGTACTTTCTTAACCCTAACTAGGCCGGGGGGGGGGGGGCCTCCGAGGCCCCCCCTTCGACGTTCTGCGCGATGTATCGCTAACGCGAAAAGCTATCGCTGCGGTGTTTCATGACTTTTTTCTGTCGAGTCTCCCGCATCTTTTGACACCAAATTTGCGATGCCCGGGCGCACGGTTCCGAAGTTTCGCATAAATACGTACATGCATGTCAGACCAAAAATTGCTCAAAAACGTGAATTCGTGTATAATTTCAATGGAAACTGTGCTTACAGTCAAATTTCATAAAAGCATGATTATTTTGGGGTTTTATTGATTAAAATCAACTAATAACATATTTCCTTGTTCAGAACAATGTCACGGATAAGTTTCATCGAAAAAACAATGAAAAACATAAAGTCGAAAAAACAAAGAAATACATAAGAAATTAAAAAAAACAATAAAATACTTAAGAAATTTTTTTGGATGGCTCAATTTTTTTTCTCTTATATTTGCTTAGGACACTAAAAAGAATATTTACACAAAAAAAATGTGCCCATTTCAGGCTTTATTTAGTGATTTATACCAAATTGTCTGATTTCATGCATCATTATGCATAAATTAGCATAATTTAGCATAAATGACAATTTTTCAAAAATCTAACTTCGTAGTACTTTAGATTACATCATAGGCAATGTGTGTGCCAATTTTCGTCGCGATCGCGCGGTCAACAGCCGAGATCTGGAGGGGGGGCCTGGGAGGCCCCCCCCCCCCCCCGGCTCTATGATCTACCTAAATAGCCCGGCCTAGTTAGGGTTAATAGCCATGTTGATAAATCCAAACAAGCAAACAAATAACAACCAGCTGAAAGCATTTGTTTACTATTTGAAATTTTGTTTCATTATGATGATGTTAGGTACCTCAAAGCAGGTAAATGTCCTGAAATTTTAGATGCATGCATTTTGCTCACATCTAAAGTGTAGTATGATTATGCCTCATTATGCAGTCCAGACAAGATATGCCAATTGTGCAAGGTATCCCAGATTTACTGCCTCTTTCCCTGGAATAGCTCTGAGAGATCTAAAAAATCTAGCGTCATTCATTTTCCAAAGTGCTAATTGGAATTTCATGACAGTAACCTTGCCAACTTAGCAACAGTCCACATTGTGGAAATCAAACAGCATGTCACCTGGATTCTCACCTAATAAGTTTAAACAGATCATTCAAGTTAGAACCAAATTTTGATTGAAGTAAAGTACTTTGCATCATGGATAACATACTTAGATAAGAGTTACAAAGTACTAAAGCTATGCATCATTTTATGCAGTGTTCACAGACAACAAGTAGATAAAATCACATCTTGTACCTTTATGGTATTATGTCTTGTAACTTCTCATACAATCTTCTTCTCTTTCCCCATGTCTTAAACTGTGTGAGCAGCAAAATGATGTTCCTTCTCTACACCAACGGCATGAGAGTGGTCATCCACACAGCCAACATCATTGACATTGACTGGCACCAAAAGACACAGGGGTGAGTGTGCCAATGCTTAATATTTTCCACTGCAATTGCTTCAAATCTTTAAGAACCTCGTAACTAATGTTTGACCATCTAATCACTGGATAAATGTTTGTTTTGAAAATGAAATAACCTGACCTGTGGACAGAGTAAACATGTCTTCATATCTTCAGTAGCAATGGTGTTAATCCTTTGCAAGGACAAAACCACCTTAAACTATACTAGTTTTCGACGTTGAGGGGGCTAATATTGTGAATAGCGAAATAGTACTGGCAGAGGGTCTGGAAGCCAGACTAAAATTGGCCGCGCATTTGGCCCAGTTTGCGTTTACACTGAGAAAAGGCCGGGCTCGGCCGTGGCTCGGCCGCGGCCGACCACCTCCAGAGCATGGCCAAATGCGCGGCCAATTTTGGCCCCGCATTTGGCCTTTTGCGCGTTTACACTGAAATGAAGGCGGGCTTGGCCGCGGCCAATCCGCGGCCGAGCCTCACACTTTAAACGGGGTCAAAATCCCTTGTTTTTCCAGAGTATCAAACTTGTGTAATGAAGGCTTTTAAAATACACTTGGAATACCTTCTCTTTAATCTTGAGTACTTCTGTTGAATGCAATATGTATCTGGTATATGCTGGGGGAAGCAATGACAATAAGCAAAGACAACAAGGTTGTGGGCCATACTTGATTGCAAAATGATTGTAAGTGTTCTTTGCTGCTATTTTTTGTGCAGGGTCTGGATCAGTCCTCTCTTTCCCAAGCTCCCTTCAGGGAAGCAGGGCTCGGGCAGCGGCGAGTCGGCAACGTTCTTCAAGAGGGACCTCCTGGCGTACCTGACGGCATACAGGGCGCCCTCTCTTCAGGAGTGGAAGACCCACGTGTCGGAGCACGACATGTCACAGGCCAAGTAGGTGAACTTTTGTCAGTCATGTGTTTCTGTACAGCTACGTATAGTGCAGAATTTATGTGCAGAACAGTGCTTAAGTGCTGGAGACAATGGTCCACCGACACTTTTCGAGGGACCCAAAAACTTTCAAGTACTGTGAACATAACTCTTTCTGTATGGGAATGATTAATTGTGACTACTACTTGCCTAAGATGCATGTGAAGTTCTGTTATTCTTATGTCTGTCTCTTACTCTGATTTGAAGTTGTGTTAATATTTGCAGAGCAAGGTACCAGAAAGTAAGCTGAAACTTGTTAACAAAAACAAATCATCAAGACCTATAACTTTTTATTTCCTCCTTTTGTCATTTTGATTCTGCTTTGCATAGCCTGCATTGACTTCATTTCTCTCCCTTTGTTCGTGAAACATCTGTCAGAATTTCACATCTATTTCGCTTCTCCCTCTTTATCTCCATGAGTTTCTGACTTCAACTTCTCTCCCTTCTTTCTCTTTCATCTTTCTTTTCCCAATGATTTCCAAACCCTTTAACTGATTTTCACTCTATTCTTCCTTACAACTCTCTCTGTCCCCTATTCTCTCGTCTCCACTTCTGCAACTTCAACTTCCAGCTCCAACTTTTAGCTGCCCCTCGATTGTCACTATTTGCCTTCCCCATATGCTCGCTATGTTGCTTCCTTCCTCAGCTCTCCTCTTTCTAGGCTCTTCTTCTGTCAAGCAGCGGTCCCTACAAGGACTGTGTACACATGGTGTTACCACAAACTTCTCTTTCTCAAGAGCTATAACTGTGTCAATAGTCAAGTGTGTGTGTGTGCATGTTGTAAACTACTTTGTCATGCAATTACAAGAAATAAAAACATTGGTGCACTTAGCGTACAGAACAATACGGGAATGATGATTACCATGATGTTGCGTGCACAGAGATTGACTTAAATGTTATTTTTCAGCATGGCTCAGGAATCTGGAAGACTAGAAGGAATTCTAAATCTCAATTCATACAGGGTGCACATCGTAGCCTCGGTTCCCGGAAGACATGTAGGGGAAGCCAAGGACAAGTGGGGGCATTTGAGAGTACGAAAGGTAATGAGAATGTCAGGCTTCACGCACAGTGAGGTGTAAGTTCCCATAAACTTAATTTCTCACCCTATAGCTGCAGTTACACTGGCAAAAGATTGTGAAGTCTTTGAAAAGTCTTCACGAAGTTTGCTTATCCATCCACACTAGCAGCTAAACTTCTCTCGATCGTGAACATTGCAAAAATATTGACCTTTTTTTTTTTGAAGTTGGCCCCACATGCACTGTCTCTGGCCAGCACAATATACAATATGAAGTGATTACTGGTGGTTGAGCCCCAATGCCATAGATTTATGTCTGAGAGATTTTATCTAATTTCAAGCAATGTTTCAACAAAATGGAGAAGTGCTGAATGTTTGTGTTTTGTTTTGTTTTTTTACAGTTATCGTGTTAAGGAGAACATCACAAAAATGAGAAGACCACAAAAATTAACATCTCGCGAAAGTGTGCTATCAAGTATCATATGTGAAAATATCAGTGTGTACAGTATATATAAAGGCCAATTTGAACATGGTTTAGAGTTACAAGTTACATTTTATTGCTACAACAACTATGCCATCTTGTGATCCCTGCATCATAGGAATGATTTTTATACCCCCGCCAAACGAAGTTTGAAGGGGGTATATAGGAATCAGCGGACGGTCGGGCGGTCGGGCGGTCGGGCGGTCGGGCGGTCGGTCCGTTGCAAATCTTGCGTCGCGAACTACTTCCTCAGTTTTCAACCGATTCCCATAAAACTTGGCACAGATGTGTGCCTTGGGTTGTAGATGTGCAAGACATATTTTTTGACAGTACCCAAAAGTACGTTGCCATGGTAACGGCATATTATGGGCAAAAATGGATACAAATCTTGCGTCGCGAACTCCTCCCACAGTTTTTGATCAATTTTTATGAAATTAGGTACAGATGTTCATCTGAATATGTTAATGTGCAAGACACATATTTCCGCAGTGGCAAAAAGTGCGTTGCCATGGTAACGGCATGTTATTGGTAAAATATAGGGCAAAATGCTTCATGGCAAAACTGCTTCATCAGTGTTCTTCCAATTCTCATGGAATTCATATTGAATGTTTGTCTTAGGATATAGGTCAGCATGACACATTTCTTGACAGTTACAAAAAGTATGTTGCCATGGTAACACGCTCACATATTATGAGCCAAAATGATGGAAAATTTTGTGTTGCAAACTACTTCCTCAGTTTTTGCCCAATTTCCATGAAACTTGGTACAGATGTGTGCCTTTGGTTGTAGATGTGCAAGACGCATTTTTCGACAGTACCCGAAAGTACATTGCCATGGTAACGGCATATTAATGGCAGAAGATCAAGGAAAGATCTTGCGGATTTAACTACTTCCTCAGTTTTTTGACCAAAGCTTATGAAATGTTGTTTTGACCAAAGCTTATGAAATGTTGTTTGGCGGGGGTATAACCAGTCGCTGTAGCGACATTTCTAGTTTATATTGAAGCCAAGAAATAAAAGGAATGGTTTGCAGCAAGGAGTAGGTCAGAGCCTATCCCCACTGTTTCCTGATGGTGCTTATCTCACTCCCCCCCCCCCCCCATCACAGCTGCTTCGACAGTATGGACCCATCGACAAGAGTGTCAGCGGATGGCCCGTGATTGGCCAGTTCTCCAGCATCGGCTCTCTCGGGCCGGAAAAGAGCAAGTGGCTGTGTGCAGAGTGGTTCCAGAGTATGTCAAGTGCCAAAGGTCAAGTGGGGTCACATGTTTTAGATGTAAACACAAAGCATATGAAGTTGGTAAGTGCAGCAAATAGAGATATTAGGTAACATGAATTCGTCGGTTGAGAATGATAAGGGCGTTAAGTTGCCACTAAACCCATAGTGTTCACGACCACTTAACGCCCTTCTCATTCTCAACAGACGAATTTTGCTTTAAAAGTATGAAATTTTACATTTGATAAGTTACATTGATAAATTTTACTTTATATGTAGTAGTGTAGACTGATGGTGGTGTTCATATTGTGTTCTCATAGTAGAAGCAAACTATCCATAACACATGGGGGTTCTTTGGTAAATACATTATTTGCACTATATCAAGATTTTCTGTACTACCTGTGAGCCTTTATGTCACATGCCTTTTAACCTTTTGAAATTAGAAATGTGCACAGTTCAAAACCATTTTCTGTGTTCATTGACCAGGATAAATACCCTATCAATGACAGCTGATATTCTCAGTAATGTTGTCAAAAAATGCAGTGTATGAATTAATATGTCTTGCTCATACTGCACTACAAAAAATGTCTGTACCTAGGACAGGGGTAGGCCGTGTACAGTTCTGGTCGAGGTGAGGATTTAGCTTTTAACATTTTGCGAGATATTCAGAAACCACTCTATGTGATGTCAAAGAGCATGCAATTCTAAGGGGTATCAAACGTTTATTTGATGAAAATCGGTTTTGAAATGGCTGAGATATCCAAAAACAAGATGAAACAAAGAGATCCTAATAAAAGGCGTGGCCTGTCGCCTTTTATTATTATCACTTTTTTGGATAAAATATCTCAGCCATTTGAAAACCAATTTTCATCAAATAAATGCTGAAACTTTCTTAAAATTACATGCTCTTTCATATTTCATAAG
This sequence comes from Diadema setosum, assembly GCF_964275005.1. NCBI lineage: Eukaryota > Metazoa > Echinodermata > Echinoidea > Diadematoida > Diadematidae > Diadema > Diadema setosum. The sequence goes on along the minus strand of NC_092685.1, from coordinate 37,585,858 downwards.
AGGTTTCTCATTATCTCACTTACGAGTGTTCAAAACATGACTCCCCACCTCAACCAGTACTGTACAGTCCCTTAAAGAGTTGGCATGCTCTGTCATCACTATTATGGCAACTAACTCTGTTCACATTGGAATGAAACTTACTGCAAATACACATATATGGATTTAGTAAGTGCAGAAATATCATTAGAACACATAAATTGGACAATCTATTCAAACGTTAAAAATTTTTACTGAGTTGGTGAAATCCATATGCTGTCATTACTGGATAAGCAGACTACAGTAACTTGTGATTTCGCAGTAAGGCAACATTATGAACAAAAAGTAAAGAGAATTGAACATGTTTTCATATTTCTTGCATTATGAAAGAGCACTTAATTTAGTACCTCTTTCAGAAAAAAAGGGGAGTGATATTACCTCATGGCAGTAACAAGTCAAAGCAAAGAGTACTTTTCTTTCTTTCTTTTTTTTTCAGAAAAGGGCATTTTTAAACAGATTGTCCAAGATTTTCTTCAAACTTCACTATTGTATGCTACTAATATTTTTGCATTCACTGAATTGACCCGTTGAGGATGAGTCATGAGTATGCTCGGGCAGGTGTCTATGAGAAATGTGTGTTGTAGCAAAATCAGTCCGTCCTCAACGGGTTTATATGAACATCTGTGGTAAATTCCCCTTTAACAAGTACAGCATGTGTTTGATCTCATTTCTCCCACACACCAAAAAAGTTTCAACCTTCCACACATGTATTTTGTACCAGGTATTTGTATTGTCTGTCATCTGCAGATCTTTCCATGTTCTGACAATGTCCGTACAAGTTTGGAAGGTTATCCTGCAGGGGGCTCTCTTCCCTACAGCATCCAGACAGCAAAGAAACAGCTGTATCTCCACTCCTTCTTTCAGTGAGTCACTGCAGTTTAACCAGAACTAAACAAACAAACAAACTAACTCACAGAATTGTCACAAATTTATCATTCCTTGCACTTTTTTTTTTGTCTATACAGTAATACAAGCATTTCATTATATTATTCTCAAAATAATAGATATTCTCTTTTCTTTTAATTTAGCATTCAAAATTTAAATAACAGGCTTGTGTTTCTTTGGTTTTTTTTTCATTGATGACACCATACTTGATTTAGCTTGTAGGGTGGCAGAAAGAAACAGACAAAAGTGAATTTCTTTGGCCTCCATGTAGAACTGCTATTTCAATCAAGAGAGGCAGAGTTTTTGTTTGCATTTTTTTTTCTATGGTGCACCAGGATCTGTATTGAGCAATAGTCATACATTTTTAGAGGCTCATGCCGTGAAACTCTAGAACTCATTTTTTATTTTGCTTAATTTCATGTTAATTTATCATACATATTTGTATTTGATTACTTTAAGATGTTTTAAACCAAAAAATTGAAAGAACTTTGTTGTTAGCCAATTGTCTCACAATGCCACAACCTGCAAAATGATTTGGAGAACAGCTTGATGTGCTATTGTTAACAAAAGGACACTTGCAAGCTGCTCGCTGTAACATACTGTAAAACTAGAAATGTTCGCAGGATGAAATTTTCATGAATTTTAGCCAATGGCCTTTTTCGTTGCATGAAATTTCAGCAAATTGCCGCTGGCATTTAATGCATATAGTGCTGGCAAGAACTTTCGCATACATTTTAATTTCATGAATCTTGCCTCTCACAAAATTTGCGAAATTAAAATGCACATGAAAGTTTCTAGCTTTACAGTACACCAATTTAAATGCAGTTTGCAAACGAACTTTTCCCCACATCATAAGACTGTTCAGTTGATGACTTTACAGGTATTGTCATGTTGATTACGATGATACCTCCCAATTTGGAAACTCAACTCTCCTTCCCACCCTCAAACAGAAGGAAGAAAGAAACATATTCTTCACTCTCTTGTAGAATCTTCTGTCAATCATATGTGTTTCCTTCAGTCAGTGGAAGGCGTCTGAGATGGGGCGGAGCAGGGCATCACCCCACATCAAGACGTACACCAGACTCTCCCCTGACAACCAGAAGATTGCATGGTTCATGGTGACAAGGTTCGTTGATGCTGAGGAGGACTATAGCCTTTAACAAACAAACAAACAAACAAACAAACAAAAATCCTTCAAAACTGTAAGATACGCCATCAATCCCTGAAGAGAAAACAAACAAAAACAAATAAACTCATTGTGTAATATGTGATATGTATCATGGTCACTCTTGTGCAAGATTCATCCACATCTTAACCTGTTGAGGACGAGATGATTTCGCTATTGCACTTCCTATGGACACCTGACTGGGTATGAATGGGACAAGTCTTCAACAGGCTAACTTGAGAATACTTGCAATGTCAACATTTGTCATCATGTTTTTCAATGAAACTATGGTGTATGTATTTTCTTAATGAGATGAGCTGTTTTGTTTGTGAAATTCTCTTCTCATAGTATGCACCTCATAAATATTCTGTGAATATGATTAGTTATTACTATGAAACTATTTCATTTCTTGTGTTACACGATTGCCCAGGGCTTTATTGCAAAATGAGTATATCAAGCGCAATTTACACCAAATATCAATTCCGGTGTTAGCACTGTGCAGTTCAACTAAGAAGAATGCCATCAATGACATCACTTCATTTTTTTTTTCATCTTTTTCCATGTTCTGAGAATGTGACAGGTTAAAAATGATATACGGGCATACAGTGTATTGTAAACTCTCTGTCGTGGATGGGTTCATTGGTAATAATGAATGCCATCTTGATATTGAAGGAAATGAAGTGTAATCCTTTTTCATTCATTGGTAGGTCTGTTCATTGTTCTATCAAGTAAAGGGTGTCATTGCCTTCCATTCTACCAATCCTTCTCCCCCTACCACCGTCCCCTTCCACCTTCCTCACCTTCCCCCTCCACTATCTCCACCATCTTTCCTGGCACAGTGCCAACCTGTCCAAGGCTGCATGGGGGGCTCTAGAGAAGAATGGTAGCCAGCTGATGATTCGCTCCTATGAGATTGGCGTGATGATGCTCCCCAGCAACTTTGTAAGTATTTCTATCTTATTTCCCTTTGATAAAATATTCCAAATATTTTTGTTTTCATTTTTGTGTTTGTTAGTTTGGTTTATTGTTGTTGTTTTTTGTACATACATTGTGGGGGGGGGGGGGGATATAAGTCACCCAACCATTATGGCTCATGGAGATCAGTGGGTGCTTTACAAAATTTGACCAACCCCTGCTGGAGATTTTTGACAAACCTGTAGCATTTACCCTTGGAGTCTTGTGCCATGCCCCCTGCTTGAAGTGATACCAGGGAGGTGGAGTGTTGTTACCTTCCTGCTACAAAGGCCAATGACAACGCAAAACTGATTGAGTCATCATGCATAGAGCAAGCAGGCACAGCCAACTTGTATGAACTGATAACCTCTATTTTGTCTCGAGTTGTGATTGAGTGAAATATGGCATGAGTGTTGAAGTCTGTAGCATTTAGAGTCTTGAACTGCCAGCTATGTCACCCACATTTTAGGCTTGATACCTCTCAGAGCACCATTATAGCTATTACTACCAGGTGTCTCATGGATGGCTACTTTATACTGAAGATTTGTCAGTTGTACCTTAATTGGCGTTCCCTCTGTTGTGCAGAAAGACAAGTTGTGAGAACATGTGTTGCATTTGGAGAAAGAAAATACAGAAATATGTTGAAGATATTTATTGTTTTCATTGTATGCATGCCTTCTTACTGGTCATCTTTTTTTTTTTTTTTATATTGAAGTCCTCTAGAAAACTAAGGGTCAACCACTGAGCTATGACATGGTTGTTACCCTTAATTAAGAAAATTTAGAAAATAAAACATTGATGACCTCCGTCCTAGCTTTTCCACTGCTGTTCATTTGCATCTTACTAACAAACCAAGTACATTTTCTTTTTATTCAAAGAGGCCTTATCCTGTAATATATTTGCCTTCATGGGGGGGGGGGGGGGAGAAAATCAGATTCACTCAAGAAATAGCTGTGCAAACAGTTGTTCCTTGGTCTTGTGGTTACCATGTCCATAATACTCTGTTTGCTTTGTGATGTTAATGTGGTAATGGAAGTCAAGTGCTAAGATTTTTCCTCACAGGTATCATTGTCAAGCCTTTGATTGTCAATAATTAAAAAAATGGGGAACCTGATACAAGATATTTGGCTTTTGAGTAGAATAACAGAGCTTTTTTTTTTTTTGGCAATAAGACATGTATGAGTAGAAAATCATAGAAAATGGATAGAATTTTTAGTCACACAATTATGTAATTACTTTCTCTAATTTCTTAATGTTTGATGTTGATATTTATCAAATATATACCCATTAATCATGTTGTGCCATTCATTCGTGCATGGCACTTTTGAATGAAGTTTAGAAGTCTAAGTCCCTAATTTAGTCACTGTTCCAAATATGTAGTCTGACAAGCACTTCAAGTTCACTTTAACATGTCCTTTATTCTGAATCACTCAAAAGATACAATTTATTCTTGAGATATGACTCATCTGAAGGTTTTTTTAATTCATATCATGCCTGGTGTACCAACATATACACTGTACCAGTAAAAACGAACAAATAAACTTTAAGTACTGCTCATTTATTGAAAGGGTCGGAAAAAAAAAAGAGAATGGCTGAAATAAAGGTGAAAAACAGCACATCACGATATGTAGCATGATAGTAATTCTTACATTTTCTGGATAATGTCAAAGATTAACCCGTTGAGGACGGGCTGATTTTACTACAACACACATTTCCCATAGGCACTTGCCCGAGTATACTCGGGACTCGTCCTCAATGGGTTAAGAAAACATCTACAATTGATGAATCTAGATGACAGAGACTTCTGGAAACTTCACAGGAGAGCAGAGGGAGCAGAATAAAATAGCATCATCTTTTTCTTTTCTTTTTTAAATAATGTACCTTTAAACTTTTCTTCTGAAATATTTTGTTATATAGAATCATGGAGATATAGCTCTCTGACTAAAGATGACTTCAAGATATATGAAGACAATTTGGAGAAGGGAATGGGTTAGACAGAGTAGAGGGTTGCTTTATTCTTCCAAATTTCCGAACAGTTCCAGAGTTTGTTGACAGAAATAAAGCAACAAAACAAATACACTATAGCTTTTTGAATGGCAAATGATTGCTGGAAAGTGTGTCATTCATACTTCCTTCTTAAGTGACATGTTGTCACAGCTCCTTTGTGAATCTAGGCGCATGCTATACCAATTGTTTGTCTGTGGAGTGCCGTTCAATTAGATTCGCCGATAAAAAAGGGAGACTGACTAGCAGAAAGAACTTGTTTACCCTTTTTTCCTCGGCTCTTGGGCGCATTGCTTGAAATGGTGCTCAGATAAGTTATTTACCCTGTCACAACTCCTTCGGAAGCCATGAAGCTAAGTCGGGGGCCCTGCTTTTAACTTCTTTGATCGAGGAATCAGTGCCGGAGTTATATTTGCCAGGAATCCTCCATAGCAATTTGTGAGGAAATTACACATTGTGCTTGCTCCTGTGTTGGTTTTGATTTCTTATCCAAAGAGCTGCAAATAATATGATAAGAACGGAGGAATAACTTCCCTCCCAAATCCGCGGCTCTCTCTCGCGTGCTCTCCCTTTCCCTATCTCATCTTCCCCACCATTGTCTCATGTATGCTCTCCACGCAAAGACTCAAAGGAGTTGTCAAAATTCTGGCTGTTTGCCAATCCAATGAAACAATTACCACCCGGACATGCCCTGCTTTGCCGATGTGTAAGTGCATGTATTTCACAAATTTGCCGCCAGGCGAGTGCACAAAATCAGAAATGATTTGCGGCGTGATTGCATCAAAACTTGTAGACAATGTGCCCCACTTACTGGGTAAATATGCCCTATTACATGTCAGATTGTCTTTACTTTTTATCCGTTCACAAGCCATCGCAACTTTTATATCTCTGTGATTGAAAGGGAGAGAGAGAGCGAGCAAAGAGAGTGGAGCAGAAAAACAGTAACCACATGTGAGCAGTGGTGATTGCACGCATCATTTCCGACTGCTTAAGAGCAAATTATTTAAACAGAAACAATATGCATTTTGAAAGACAAATTGATAACTTTGTCACTTGGCTCTTGTTGAGCAACAATGGTCCACTGCAAGGTATGGCAGTACTCTCCTATGCACACGATGAGGCGTAGCGTGTAGCAGCAGCAATTGAATTAGTGTTGGGATAATTTCATTTGGCCCCAGCAAAAAATTTGGCGCATTTGGTGTGGAGTGTTAGATGTAAGCCTCATTAAAAGGGACTTTCCATTTCTAGGGAGTAGAGAAGGCATGCTTGATGAGCGATTCATTAATTTGTAAGACATTCGAACCCAGTGTACTCAACTTACTGGTAGTATTCCATCGATGATGTTGCCTTAACTTTCTTCCCTTCACTTTCTCTCACTCTCCCATCCATCTCTCACCCTCTCTCTTTCTTCTTTCCCTCTTTTTATCTTATCCCATCTGTCTATCTCTCTCGCTACATATCTATTTATGCATCTATCTATCTCTCTATCTATCTATCTATCTATCTATCTATCTATCTATCTTTGTATCATCTGCATCTATCTGTCTGTCTATCTATCTATCTATCTATCTATCTGTTTGTCTTTCTATCTATCTTTCAATCATCTTCCTAATCTCAATTGTTGTTTTGCTCACTCTCTCCTTTCTTCTTCTTCAGTACCTTCCCCCCTTTCCATTCTCTCTGTCTCTCCTGTAGTCCCTTGAAAATTCATTCTGTATCTCTTTATGTTTTAGAGCTCCTTCTTTGTCTGCAACATGATATGACACCATGTGCTAATGAATTCCTTACACCATTTGGGTTCCTTGCACCATTTTCATGCTTTTATATTTTTGGTGGGTTTTTTTTCTTACCAACTGTAAGGATCTGCACCTTTTTTTCTCTCATTATTATTCAATGTGTATATGCCATCTTGCAAGCCACTTGTCATTTTTTTTTTTATTCCATCGTGGTAATATTCTTATAAGTTTGTTGTTTGAGAAAGAGATATTTAGTCTTGCCTTATATATCTTTGTGATTGCATGTAGCTTTACTCACACATCTCATCGTTCTTCACTGCAATCCCTGTGTAGGCAATCCTCTGTTTTTCTTTACTCTTTTTTTTAACCCCTATTTTCTCCCTCCACAGCGACCTATCATGAGTGTTTGTGTCGGAGGCTTTCATTCAAACCTGGCTTAATCAGATCAAGGTTGAATGCAAACTTTGTTAACCAAGGCACTAGCTATCATGTGCAATTTGAAATCTCGTTTCTTTTTGTTATCCCTCTTATCCGATTCATCGGGAAATGATTTGATAAGGCCCTGACGGGGCGAAAACACTGCATCTCGTGCTAAACCCCGTCCTCCAATGTGTGGTCACACCCCCTCAATCGCATTATTCCACTCATCTGGGAAATGTGATGAAATCAAACACATCGCGTTGACAGCTCGCCGAGGCCTGATGGTGAAAATCACCTCGTTTTATTCTCGTTTTCCTTTCAAAATGAGGTGGAAATTGTGTCATCAGTTGTGCAGTAATGCTTGTTCTTGTCTGGTGTCTTTTCCTTCCCCCCCCCCCCCCTTCTTTCAGAGCAAGACCAGAGAGGCTTTTCCTCTAAGCAGTGACAGGTCAGACAAGGAATGTCCAAACTTCCCCCTACCCTGGGATGCACCCCTCACACCTTATGGCAGTGGAGGTAAGACAATCCAATCACCAGTAAAGCCCACCAAAGCTTTTCACATCCTTACCTCCTCAGAATGCATAAAAAGGGAAGCTTTAAAAATGAAGAATGCTGCAATTTACAACTCAGTAATGCTGATATGGTATGCATCAAAGCTTCCAGATGAAATTTAATCAAACCTGTGAAACTTTCGAATCAAAATTGTCAGATGCCATAGGTAATTTTCAAGTAGGAAAATGATGACAAAGATGGTTGTTAATGTTTATTTGTAGTTTACTTTTCTTGATGTACCCCATAGCAAGCTAACAGTCTCCCGATTTCAAATAACCAGAAACGATTTGTAACTATTACATGCTATTTGCATGCTAGTTTGAACCTATATACCACGACTGACCAAGTCATGCCTTGGAGAAGGTGACACTGCATTTTAAATCTTATGGAAATCTGAAAATAAAAGTATGGGACATACGTTTTTTGTTTGTATAGATGATATCAATAATAACTGACGATGATTATTATGGTAATAATTAAAACAGTTATGTGCTGATGATGCTGATGATGATAATGATGATGCTGATAATGATGATGATGATGATGATTTCAATGACAATGATGGTGGTGGTGTTAGTGGTGGTAATTGATGATAATGACAATGTTGTATTTAAACGGTGATGTCAAGGAAAATCATTGATACAAAGAGAAAGAGAATAAGGATTTTTCAGTATACTCCTTAATTACCTTACCTCTTCCATGCTTTCCTGTGTCATGATATGCTAGATCCATTTCCTGCCTCTACCACCATTTAACTAACCTTCCTCCATATTGCCTTTCTCTTCAACGTCAGATCGGCCCTGGATCTGGGATATCCCCTACACTGATAAACCGGACACTAATGGGAATGCCTGGGTTCCTGGAAGGAGATGATTTGTTGATGATGCGTCAAGATGTGTCCGGATGCATGAAGATGACCAACGTCCTTCCCTCTTGAAAACACAGAGGTTAAATTCTCACCCAGTCTGCTCACAGCACAAATTGTACAGTGGGAAAATAGCTATTCTTTCTGCAAGACTATCAGGTTTTCTGCATGCCAACTGCGATTGCAAAGGTGGCACGATCATACGCGATATCGATGACAAATGATCGGTACTCATGATACTTACGCCGCTATGAAAGTAGCAGACCTGTCTCTTCCGTGGATGCAGAACCGATATATCATCGTCGGTGATGGCTGATGTGTGTATTGGGAGCTCAGCACCACAAACCCACAGCTGCAGAGCATTATGGGAATGCAGTCTCCAACAAAATGGGCTCAATGTAGCAAAAAATGACAAATCCCATGGCGTAAAAAGAGACAATATTCCGTTCAACGTCACAATTCAGCATTTTACTTGTCGAAAGAGAACTCTTGATCTGAAAAACAATCTGATGGTGTCTTCTTCAGAGTTTGGTGCATTGACGAGGTGCTAGTTTCCACCAGTTGTAGAATTTTGGTAATGTTACCTGCACTTTGACTTTATGAACGTGTTATTTTGAAACCAAGTGCCATAAATGGACCAGAAAAGAGCTTAAAAAAAAAATGCAGGGTGTCAAAAAAACTTGCTAAATAAAGGTTACCACCGTTAATTGTAAAAAAGTTTGAAAGCTAGACAAGTGACATATATGATTTTAACTTCCCACCGCATGTTACCAGTACTTTGAAGTCTGTAAGCTGACGAACGAATTCCCACATTGCCTTGGAAGCAAAGTTGAGACTCAGTGAAATCATCACTGTAAACACATTTCAGTAAAGATGGCAGACAGGACAGCAAATTTGGCTGCACACTCAACAGAGCAATGGTACAGCTGCATCACAATCTTCTAACAACAACTTGTGCAAGCTATACTTTGCTTGTTAAGATATGGACTTACATAACTTAGAGAAGGTGGCATTTCAGAGCCCAACTGCATTGTTTCACAACATCTGGATCCAAATGCTTTAAACACGTAATGAAAAAGGGTTATGCTGTGTTGTGCTTTTTTTTTAAGCTTGATTTATTTTGCAGGGAAATTCAATTGTAAGTGCATTTCATTGAATATACATTGAGCATACTGAATGAATGGCATTGTTTCAATAGAATCTAATGTTAACATGGTAGTCATG